>NC_071092.1:45015319-45315319 GCF_027358695.1 Spea bombifrons
TTTGATCCAAAAAGAAGGCAAAACAAACCCAATGGAGCTCAAATAGAATAAATATGGTAGGTATGTTCTCCGCTTTCTCCTAATGACCTTGAGAATGAACTATCTCCTTAATTTATCTCTCCCGTAACATTTTAAGTATGTTTTCACGTACCCCACATATGGCAATGCTTAACATGTAGAAATGATTAGATAAAACGTTGCCGATAGATTACCTTTTCATATACAGGGAAGAGCCAGGTCTGCTTCTTCTTATCCAGATTAAGTCCCTATATGACCTGCGATGATGGTTGAAAGCCGTGCGCTATACGTCTCATTTCCCTAAAGAGTTCTAGCCTGTGCAAACAGATGCAGTCATATGAAAATATAGCGAGAGAGATTACAGCAGAAATACAACTCCTAATAATAATTGTATAATTATATTTTATGGCTTTACTGTAGGGAACGAGCTTTGTCGGTAGAAAAGCATCTCGTTAGAACGCCGTAGAATCGTACGGGAGAGAAATTGGGTTGAAATAAGTCCACAAAACGGCAGATTTCCCCCCATGTGTAGTAGAAGTGTGCCCCTAATAATCCCAATTGAATGAAGGCCAACGTATGCTTAATACTTTTAACCAAAATGTGTGAAGACAGATCTGTATCTCAGCTCCAAAAAGAACTTCTCTGTAGACTTCATGGAAAAATTTTCATCTGCTGCCCCCTATTACCTGCATATGGATTTTATTTTATTTTCACACTGTTTCTCCTTGGTTTTTTTTTTTATTTTTATTTTTTTTTTTATTTTTTTTTAAGGTTTTAGGTTCTTTAAGACAAAGGATTTTCACACTGTTTCTCCTTGGTTTTTTTTTTTATTTTTATTTTATTTTTTTATTTTTTTTTAAGGTTTTAGGTTCTTTAAGAGAAAGGATTTTCACACTGTTTCTCCTTGGTTTTTTTTATTTATTTATTTTTTTATTTTTTTAAGGTTTTAGGTTCTTTAAGACAAAGGATTTACATTTCTAATAAAAAAAAAAACATATATAAAAACACATCAACAAAATCGCAACTTGTTTCACCAAACGTGACATCAACGGGGCTACGCGTGAAAAATTCTAACATTCTAAAAACGTTCTGGTGGAAAGTTTAAAGGAACGCCAGATCCAAATATATATAAAATATCCATTGTAAGATATTTTAGGATTCATCTGCTTTTTATTTTACTATTTTTTTTTTTTGGATATTGTATCTATACTTCTTGCCAATACTCGGTGCCAAAATATTTGACTGTAAGCATGAGAAAATGTTTTTTAAAGCTTACTCTGGGTTTATGAAGACATTTTACTTTTTTTTTTTAAATTATTTTATTTGATCGTGGGGTTGTTATTTGTGGTATTATCATGCTTGTCTTTTAACTAGTGATTGGTCCAAATTCCATGATATTTTCACATAGAAACAGCCCGCAAAGCTTGGGTTAGGTGAAAAGACTCAACGCACACAAAGGTTCGAGGTCAACTCAACTGAGAGTGGACTTTATAGCATGGCCTACGGGAGCATCTCTGGTTTTAGCTCTCTTGTGCCATAACAGAGGGAATCTCTCCATCGTCATATCAGCGTGATCCTGCCACAAGGGCCACCCGGAAACCAAAATGCGAGGCAAATGTCCTCCGCGCCAGGGAACCAACAAACATAGACGTACGTTTCATGGGCTTCATCAGTGGTGGGTGCAGTTGGGTGTCCCTCTAGAGTGAAGCCCACGTCTGTTTGAGATCAGCTCGACCAAGAATAGACAGTCACTTAATAGCCTTCCCTACTCTGTCGGATGTAGAGGTTGTCAAATGTATTTAACATGGCTGTTACTTTAATAAGCCCCTGCGACCAGGTCCAGGCAAACCGGGCAAATGCCAAATGGCAGCCCGCTTATTGTTACTGCCAGTTGCCCAGCAGATCCGGTACTTTAAAGTGGGGTCATGGGCAGGATATACGCAAGGACATACAACCCAAATATATAAATGTAGCGTTCAACTCGGCAGGCGATGGCCGTATAACAGCCGCAGGCCTTAAAGCGCCAGAGCCTATTTAAATCCCCACTCCGGGACCTGAGTGCGGCCACTAATTTCACAGAGTCAAAAATTAAGAATATATGTTTACGTTTTGGGATAGGAACCATAGGAATAGTGAATGGGCTTTGTGTCCAGACTTGGTGGGTCAAAGACAATCATTATAGCACTTTTACAGTCAATCTTCCCAGCTTCCGTGTATTGTCCGGTGAACATTTTCACTACAAATGATGCCGTTAGCTACACTCGCTGAGCTACGGCGTTTCCTTTTAAACTTTTCTCAAGGGGTCCTGTTGCTGTTTTTAACATCAGACATCCCTGTAACAGGAACAAACAATCCGACAGGTATTTGTCTCCTCGAAGTGGGGCGTTTTCCCAGGACGCTGGTCATGTGCTTTTTATAACTACTTAGCGTTGACCGAATTAGCACCAATTTTGCTTGTGACCTTTGACACACTTTAATATTAATTCATTTTTTATTTTTTAGGAGAAAAATGATATCACGGGATAAATTGCTTTTGTTTTGTTTTTGTTGAAGTTACTTTGTGATTTAAAACAGATGGTATTGTACCTTAGGAAAAAAAAAATATGAAATTCTATATGCAAAAGCAAGATTACAATAACACCTGTTTATGTTAATTTTTGGACTTTTTATCCAGATGATCATTTTTAACATTTCACAGGCCAGAAGTTTAACCAACATACTTTCCAACAAAGCATCGCCCCTTGCGGCCGAGGATAAATAGGTCTTGCTATGTGTGTTTGCATCTAAATAGCCATTTGTTGCTGTTTTTTTTTTCTTTTTCAGACCATAAAAGAAGAATGGAGGTCGACCTCCCTTTTATTCTCTTAAAACCTAAGAAGTTCTGGTTTTCTTCTTTTCTGGTTTTAAGGATAAAAGCAAGACATTTTATGATTCAATGGTGTCCCTATTCCTCGTGTCCTAATGACTGGATGCATGAGGATATGATGTCATAGCTTTTAGCCATACCTGGGAACTCTTGGAATTTAACTCATCATCAGACCTCCAGTAACACCTACTCGCCACCTGGGTTTCTGAGCAATTCGGGGAAGGTCAAACCAATATATACAGCTAGATACCTCATATCATGGGTGGATCCAAGGGGGCCTATAATGAATTGCGAGCTTTTAAGGCTATCTAGGTCTCTTCTTCAGGCATAAAATGTAATATGTATATATATATATATATATCTTTTTCAGGCATATTATATATATATATATATATATATATATATATATATATATATATATTATATATATATATATATATATATATATATATATAAAACATATAATATGCCTGAAGAAGAGACCTAGATAGTCTCAAAAGCTTGCAATCCATTTTAGGTCAGTTAGCCAATAAAGGTACCAAATTTGCTTTCAAAACAAAATTCAAGCAATAGGTAGTTTTAGTATATAATTTTAGTTATAGTTTTCGTTATGCTAAATGTGGTGATGGCAACCTTTTATGCACCTTAGTTTAAAATATCTGCTAGCACAAGGTTCGCAAAAATGAGCTTCGCTGCTCTTATGACTTGCTCGGCTCAAAACATAGAGTAAGTTAGGCGTTAAAGTAGGTTTGCAGCCAATTTCACTACACGAGACAAATTCTGGTTGGTTATACTGTTTGTATTTGGTGAAAACATTTTGTATCATTCCAGATGTGTTACCCAACATGTTCAACCAATGATTTCATTTGGCTTATTTAGCAAAATTCCATATAAGTATGGACAATTCCAGAATCCCTTGTCTTATTCCGACACAGTAGACATCTAATAAAATAATGGAATTCATAATTAGTAATTGCTGTGTATAAAAATAATTTATATATGAAGTAGCAACAATCTTCTTATTCCAATATTTTAATTACAAGAAGTATGAATCTCCGTGATTCAGAGGGCATATAGAGGGTTCAAAAAACTCTCCAGTAGTTCCACAGTCCCGTGACAAACCCTTGTGAAAAGGACCACAGTGGACCACTGAGTCTCAGTCCTTGATGCATACGCTCCTCCTCCTTCCTTCAGTCCATGGCCAAAAGGCCAATGAAGGGCCAAAAGGTCAATCAGGAGGGACGCATCTTCTTGGAGCCCCTCACTGAAGCTCCCACATCCCCAGTATTTTTACAGTATTCTTTACAACCCTTTTATGGCAAAATAGGCAAGTAAGAAGGGTAGGATCCCACAAGTGGTCCTTGAGGGCCACAAGACATTCCACTCGTCCCCAGACGACCAATGGGAAACTTGGCTCTTCTCTGGGGACTGGAATGCCAGGGCTTTCCTCTGGCAATGGACAGGCTCAGAGCTAATAGAGGGTTAAACACAGGTAGAGTCCTGATACATGGGAAGCATCTGTTTTTGGAACCCTAACCAAGGGGGGAAGGGATCTGTACAATCCTTTGAGGCCCAATAATTGAAAAGGTTTCAATAAGGTTTTTTTAATCTTCTGGATAAATGAAACGTGAAGTTGGAAAGGTTGAATTTAATGGACTTGTATGTTTTCTTTCAAAATCACCAGCTATTTAGCTGCACAAAGGGTGGGGATAGCATATAACATTGCTTACGCTAATAGTCACTTGGCTGGATAGCAGTCATATCTGGTCCAGGTTGGCTCTGGGCTTTTGGGGCCATAAGAGGAATCAATTATTTGGGCAGCATACTTAACATAATAAAAGGGATAATTGTGAAAAAAAACAAAGCTTTGCAATATTTATCATCACACATTTTTGTTTTAAATCAAAAATCCATTATAGTAAAAAAAAAAAATCTTTATAAAAAAAATCATACTGTAGTACGGAACCCAAACAAAAATAATGCTTTACACTCCAGTTATTATATGTACATTAATGCATATGATAGCTGATGTAATGATGTTTATATAAAACATATATATTGACATACAATAAGTTCTTTGACAGATATAAATATAGAATATTATTATTTTATATATTTTTTTTATATTATAATTTTTTTTAATAAAAATAAAAGATATTGACAAATAATGTAATCACAGATGCCAACTGCACCTCTATTCAAATTTAGATATTAGAGAATCAAGTAAAAATGTATGCGCTATGTGTTTCATCCTTGTCCAACAATGAAGATATACATGTTATTTTCAAGTATATTTTCACTTTATATATAATATATTATATCAATTAATTATAAATAATGGACAATAAGAATTAAAGGAATCAACGCAATATATAATCACATCAGTAAAAAAAAAAAAAAAATTATAAAAGAAAATATTTTTGTTTTAAAAAATTATATTTAATATTGTGAAATAAGGTGATACACAATTGCACGTTGTTATTTTTTTTCTGTATTTTAGAAAATAATAATTTAATGAATACATTGTAGCTTTTCTAAGCCAACAAATACAGCAAAATCTTAAAAAAAAAAAAAAATGAGGCTTTTAAAACGGGGATCGTATACCTCCAGCTGGCCTGGATTTAAATCAGAGACTTTTTTGATCTCTATGTGAAAAGGCAGGCTCCCAAACACACCTCTGGGCCGCGGCCAAATGGAAAAATGCACAGAGGCAGCCACCCCCTTCCTAATTCACCGATTTCTGTTTTCTCTTTGACTGCTCCTCCTTGCAAAGGAATGTAAGCTCGGGAAGGGAGTCTCTCCGTGATCTCTATGAGATTCCCACCCCAGAGGAAGGAAGTTCTTGCTGCCAACTTTGTTTACCTGAGGGACTCCAGAGAGCCCCCCAAGCACTGTGCGAGCCGGGTTAGCTAATGGCTTCTACATATACGCCGGCTCCTCAATGAATGTAAAAGGTACGGCGTGTTCCCAGCTCAGTCACCATTCACTGAAAATACAATGACGTTCCCAGTTCAAAATAGCAAAAGGCACAGCAGAAAGCCATTGTTCATGAACAATAACCCAATGCGATCTCTCGCCGGTCACTTTGCTATGGATTTAATGGATAGGTTCGGGGGGGGGGGGGGGGTTTATAGCTTGGAGGGAAGAAAAGAGAGAGGAGATATGAGAGAAGCCATTAAACATGTTAACGGGATCTAACAAAGTACAGGAGGGAAGTTTATTTCAAAGGAGGAAAAGTGTTAGAAGAGGTCATAATGTAAAAAAGGAGAGAGGAAGGGAAGCGATGGAGAGAAGGGGGAGATAATGAGAAAGAAGAGAGATGGGAAGGGAGAGAAAGAAGAATTTGAGAGGGAGAAAAGTTGCAGAGAAAACAGGGGAGATATAATGAATAAGGGGAGCGATTAAGGGAAATCCGTTGTGGTGTTGGACTACAAGTGGCGCATAATTTCTGATTAAGGCTGTTTGCGCTTGTGCAATTGAACTTCTAGAATTTTCCTTGTTGCCTGGGGCCTGCGGTCCTCTTGCCAGCAGGGTAAAAGCTCCTATGTAACCTGTGACTAAGCACACAAGCCCATGTAACACGGAGGGAAAGGAAAGGGAGGGAAGCAGAGGAAGACTAAACGGCCAATCAGAGCACACTCTGTGATGTAAACCCCTCCTACCTTTCCTGCTTGGATGCAGATGGACACAAGGGGAGAAGAGCCGGCTCTGGGAATTGGGTGGGGCATATTAACTCCACCCGTGCCCTACTTTATCCTGCCTATGCCCCTCCCCATATGTAGGGCTAGTATCCCTCCCCACAAAAAACCACTCATGACTACATAATGGGGACCCTCAGTGCCACTCGCCATTCTGGGGCCCTGGAGCAGTTGCCCCATGTGCCCTTTGGTTGCAGCACAGACCTCAGTAATAGCTCCCACATGGCCATCTTGTAACATGCGATGTTGTGCACCAGGACATGACGCTATATCCCAGCATTCTTCTTCACTAAATAGATTATCCTGCCCCAGCCCGGCACTACCCCTACCCACCCCTAGTTTTGCCCCTCTCCACCGCTAGCCAACCCCCCCCCCGATGATGCTGTCCCACTTTGCACACCTGAAATGTTGAGGTTATACTTCTGGCATCCAAACTTTATTTAATGTTTTCTCCTAACAATGCAGGTTATTAAATAAGATCATAAGGAATGTGCATAGAAGCATCCCTGGCTCCCTGTAACCTCAGAATATTCTCCTCTCTCTATGCTGATAATTATTTTATTTCTATTCTCCGAGATACTGCCAAGTATGTATTCGTAAGAACTCTGTTTCTTTATATACTGTATTATATATATATTTCTCATCTGCATTCCAGTGTTATCCACAAAATGATCTCAATCATTTTGGGACCGTATATTTTTTATCCAGATAAAATGATGCCAAAATGTATAAAAACTGCAAAAATGTATAAAAATTATATATATAAAAAATCTCTGTGTTGTATTTAATAAACAGAATCCCTCCTTCTATTATGGGTAGAGGGTAATTAAATGTTTTAGGACCGGTGGGGTATTTCAGCAATATCTGCTAAATGGATGCCTGGTCCCACCTCTGCCTAGAGGTCACCAATATGTAAAAAAAAAACGTAATTTTGATGATCTGGATTGACAAAGCTCCTTAAATCTAGAAAATCTAACGCATTCATTTATTTATGGATTAAGCAGAAGCTTCGCTACATAAAACATACCGTATATCTATCCGGGCTTCAGTGCCACTATGACATTATATTTGCCCCAGGCTGAGGGACACCCTGGGGACACTTCTGGGTTTGTAGCCTAGAAGATATGCATGCCCTTATATTCCATTACTGAAAACATGTAGTCATGACATAATCTTGGAGATCTTTTTTGGACTTTATTTACAGAAGAAAAAAAAAATGAAAAAAAGATGGAAACGCCTTAAACTTTTAATCCATCTCACGCTAATTTATTTTTCAGGCCATTACGTCCCATAAAATGCGTGCCGGAGGGCAGAAAGGCTATGTTCTCGAATGGCTGGCTTAGTGATTTAGTGGTTTCTGTTGACTTCACACAATATATACATAGCACTGCTTAAATCTACCATCACCACCGGCAGTAATTGTTACATTAATTGGTGCTTCCCCAACGGCTCGGAAAAGAGAAGGTATTAAAACACACAAAAAAAATCCCTAAATGACTGCCCTATAACCTTCAACGTCATAACTCACAACATGTTTTGGGATTTATTTGTGTGAACGGATCAAGATGTATTGCCCAGCAGACTCGTTTTTTGGGGGTTTTTTTTTTTTACAATGAAAGATACTTAAAATCGAATCAAATAATGACTTTCCCATCATGGCGCGCGATAAGGTGTGAGATTCGCATCTTGATTTAGATTCGACGACGACTTCAAAGTCAGCATTTTCTGTAAACATGATGGCTTCTCTGTAAAAGCAAATTCACAAACATTAAAAACACAGATGCTGATAATGCTGAAAATCTGACTTTTTATAGGTACTTTTCTCTTTGTTGCTTTACCAGCTTAGAAACATAAACATCTAGCGGTGGACAGCAGAACCATCTGGCCGATTGAGTCTACCCATTTTTTTTGGTCGTTGGTCTCGTCTTTGATTGAGGAGCCGTATGTCTATCCCATGCATGTTTAAATTCCCTCACTGTATCAACCTCTACCACCTCTTCTGGAAAGATGTTCTGCTTATGCACAACTACCCATTGTCCTGAGATAAGTGGGACAGTCCCTATTTAGGACTTAATCCCTGCTCCAGTTGCTGTTTCACTGTTCATCTTCAAAGAAAATGGATATTATTGAGTGATTTTACACATTAACATACAGAATAATTAACATGTTGCGCATGCCCAGTTGGTTAATCACACTAGTCTGCTGCATGTCAACTCTATTGTCCATGGAGGAGATGAAGAGGCCCCACCATCCTATGCAATGTCTTAAGGTCTTCAGGAAGTGTCTTCATCGTAGCCAAGCTCCTAAAAGAATGTAAGCTCACAAAACCAGAACCTTCCAAACCATCTTCATTTGTTACATCCTTTAGCATGTATGCTGGTGCTCAAACAATATAGTACAGAAAATAAGAGAGCAATCTTGAGTTGTCAGGGGTAAAGATATTGCGAATGAAGTCACCTGTATTAAAGCAGGGATTTCAGCTGTGGTATAGCATTGGAAAAAGCACCAGTAAGGATGCTTAGATCATTAAATCAGAGAAGAACATGAAGGAGTTGGCTCCACGCCGTGTGACAATGAGATTCTACCCAAAGACTTGGGGGCAAAACCTTGATTCTCATTATTGACATGCTCGACGATCCTTAAAGAGCTGAATAAATCAAAGCCCTTTAGTGGCTATATTTTGTCTATATTTTGAGTTTATAATCTCTCGTATGTATCTCATTTGATCCGTGACTTTGGAAGAAGTTTTAATCGTCACTCAATGTTGAGATGTTTACGTAAAGTCTTCAAGAACCCTCGCTGCCCGGATCTCTGGTCATTGTAGGCACCTCCGATGGAGATGGTGGAATATCCGTGTAATTCCGCAGGATAGTAAAAGGTCAGAGTATTACTCGTTCTTGAAGGCATCACCAGTTCACTCATGTGGTGTTCACTGTTCTCATTTATTGCTGTTGAAGCCAAAATGCATTCCAGATGTTCCTTACAGGAGCTCCTGCAAGGTCATAGCCAAGTTGAGGTGTTCCTGCTGACCCACCGTGGCCCTCTGGTGTCCTGTAGAAGGGGGGAAGGCATTTCCCCTGCTGGCTTGCCCTCGCTAAGCTGTCATAGCAAATCAGTTGTGTATTTTGTTCCAAGATATTTTAATTCCTGCTTTTTTTTCTCCTGTTCTCCATATATTGGATCCGAGGAGTGTTTGCCATTTCTAATAATAGCCTAAATAACTGTGCGTACACGTTAAGGTTTTATTTAGGTCACGGTCTAATCCTATAGCGTATTAGCGTGAATTTTTTTGGGGGGGGATTTGCTTTGATAAATGAACTGGAAGATTTTTTAAAATGCCAGAGTGAAAACACATTGATAAACGCAGACAGAAATTTAAAACTTAAATTTAAAAAGCATGAAAATATTTTCGTAACACAATTTTCTTAGAATGGTCACGGGCGCAGCTGCAAAATACTGACGCAATGAGTTATCATAGTTATAATATTCCTTCTGTTTCTTACTAAAGCTGCTACGCTCATGTAGTCATCATGTTGTCATCAATAAAACATTTTAAAATTTTAAAAACAGTTTTTTTTGGTGTTTCCTGAGAGAATTGATAGAATTAGGTGTTATTCTAAAGAACAGAATTAAAGTTTCTGACCCATCCATTTATTTAATGGGTTTAGGGACCGCCCATTGTCCTTAAGGGGTTAATAAAAGTTTTGCAACACTGTTTCAAAGTTGTATGCTATTCTATAGAGCCGTTTTTATCCAGAGGTTGTGTTTTTAGGTTCTTTATTTCAAATAATAAAGAATGTTATTATTATTATTATTATTATTATATAACACCAACAAATTCCGCATCACCTCTTACAATACATATATGCAAGGGGTATGACAAGACTAGAATTGACAGATTGAGACTGATATTGTGGAACAATGTATCGGAGTGTCCACATTGGCTGCATCTAGGTAAGTTCTGAGGTGTCTCCTCCATGCTACCTGGACCTACGAGGCATCATCAAAAGTTTCTCCTGCACCCTCACGTTCATCTCAAAACAGAAACACGGCCTGTGTGTGACCAACACATTGGATAATGCTATAAAAGTCATATTAGCTGTCAGAGATTGGGAGTGAAGATGTATCAAGTCATTTACGTAGTCCTGAAGACCCACCAGGGCCTTTCGATTGAAGGCTCGATGACCCAAGCTTAAAGAGGAACTCCCATGAGGTTTTTTGGTTGGTGGTGGTATAGTTGCGTAATCAGTAGCGTGTTTTCACAACGCTCCAGGGTCACCTCTCCCAACCAGACCACGGACATATTAAGGAGATGATATCTCCTGATGGCGTTGGATGCCCCTTCTGTGAAACCGCATTTTGTGGCCTTTTCGGCTAATACGTGGCTGATGTTGGATGCCATTTGCGGACTGTGTATTTATGAATGGTACTTTGCTCAGTCTTCTGAGCTTAAGGAGGTCTCCAAGTCGACGTAAAGGCATAAAAGTTCAGAGATTTATAAGTGGGCTAAAATTGACAGCCTAAAAAGAGTTTAAGATAAAGCATTAAGTAAGTATTACTCAAAAATAGACTTGAATATGCATTAAAAAATTAAAAAAAACATCTTTGGGAGCTAGACGCTCTCTTACAAAGTGACATCATAAAATAACCGAGAAATTCGAGAGATTTTTCTTACTTTAATGCAGAAAAAATCTGGGAAATCTTGCCAAGTCTCTCTATCTATAAGATCTGAGCAGATGGAAATCACTGCCTATGGTTAGAGGCTCTGTCATTACTCCAAGTTGTCAAGTCGGTTTAATGGAACCTCTCAACCTTTCCCTTTGGACTTAGACATGAACAGGTATAAAAAAAATATATATATATAAAAATCTTCAGCAGCCGTATTCTCTGTAGGGGTTCTCAGGACTCAGACGCGTATATTCTGACGCCGTACGTCGAATAGATTTCTTCACATTCCTTGTAACTGCTCGAAATGTTCTCTCGGAGCATTTGCAAATGACCACTTCTAAATAATCGTCTTGTCTTTTTAAGTAAATCTCCTGAGCCACTCTCGGAGTTGTTTTTCTGTCGAAACCCAAGCAGCTGTTGACCTCATGCGTTTCGGAAAGCGTCTTGGAATAATTTAAAACCAGGCAAGAAGAATGTCGTGCTTGAAGAATGGAGAGAGAGTACGTTTTGCCCATATGGACGAGCAGGGAGTGTATTATATACCCGTCTAACATGAGTAGACCAGTAGAACGTTTTGGATCTGTTAAGACATCAACAAAACAGCTTTGGTGCACATTTGGCATATTAACCCCTTAAGGACAATGGGCGGCCCCTAAACCCATTGAAAACAATGCATTTTGAGCCCGTACATGGCTTTGTCATTAAGGGGTTAACAGGCTCTAAGTAGACCTTCAGTTTATATTGAAACATTGTTTCTTCTTTTCTACCCTTATCTAAGGCTCGAGGCAAGCTTTGAAGTAGAACCAGCCATACAAATTGCTCCGGATCATTTTGGTATATTAACCCCTTAAGGACAATGGGCGGTCCCTAAACCCATTGAAAACAATGCATTTTGAGCCCGTATATGTACGGGCTTTGTCATTAAGGGGTTAAACATCTCCAGCACCCGTGGCGGTGGCGTACGTGAAAAATGCATGTTATACATTATGAGACACATGGAAAAACGTAATTTGGCCTTTATTAAAGTCAATTTAAAGGAGATTTAGTACATGACACTGACATCTAGCTTTATCTTTTCTGGAATGTTTTTTGGATCACATTTTATGAAAAGCATGTTTTTTTAGAATGTAATGTGTCAAGGAATCGTGGATCTAATTTGTTAAATAATTAATAATATATATTTTTTTATTATTATCTTTTATTTATATAGCGCCAACGATTTACGCAGCGCTTAATTCAATCCATATATTCAAGGAGTCTGGAAAAAAATGTATTTAGGTTTTGTTTTTCTTCGATTTTTTAATTATTCTGTCTATAATTTCACTATAGGGAAAACTTTTGTGTTATTTTCTTTTTTACAGATTTTGTAAGAACCAAAGGTAAAAATATACAGAACATAACAAACATAATATAACCCCAAATTTGCCCTCCCTGTCAGTTACTGCAGATGATTAACAAGGGTTCAACATTACGTCGATTTCAATGCAATAAAGGCGAAATGTAACCCCCCCTCAAATTCCCCCCCATAGCATCATGGCTACCCAACAAAGGAAATAATCTAATGACATCACTCTCTCCATCGTCCAAGTGTCAAGGGTCACATCTCAGTCACAAGGTGTTCTACCCTGCAGTAATTGTGCAACTAACCAGGAGGTTTCATGGAAAGTTACTTTAATCTGACGTTTAAGTGGGTCTTCCGGTGTTCTCATAAAACTTTCCCATTTTTTTGAAAAATAAGTGAAACATTTTGTTATTAAAGACATGGAGGTGCTATATGTATCCACTGCTATAGAATCGTTTTCCTGGCCACCGCCATGGACAGTAACAAACGAGGCCTCTGGGCTGATCTGGTAATGATTGCCGGGTAATATGGATTCACAAAGCTGGTAAGAATGTATCCCAAGGTGTTTTCCTTAACTCTTTTCCCCTCGTTCTTCCCTTTAACCTCTCTTTTTTTCTATTAACTCTTTAACTGTATTTATTCATTTTTAAGTTTTGAGCGCCCTCGATCTGCCTGCCCTGTAGTGGCCTGGATCAGCTTCATTCATTCCTTGGCTCCGTTGGGCATTAGGTGTTAGCGCCAGGATTTGACACGTTGCTTGGCACTGTAAACGCAGAAATAAAGCACAATACTGATGGAACCAAACAAATCGGAGCTGCTTCTCTACTGTAGCTGAGGATGGGGGTACAATTGTTTCCAATTAGACAATTGCTGACCACTTTTTATTCTGGTAGCCACCATGACATGACTTCTCAAGACAATCCAAGAATCCATAACATTGTAGCACGATTTGACCCATTTGGAGGCACTTTTCTTGGTTTATCTTTTACATCCCACTATGACATTTTTAGATCCTCATTTATCAGAAGTTGCTTTGTCTGCCGTTGCATTCCATGTCTGCGGGGAATATGTAGAACTCTGCTACGTATTTTCATTATTCTTTGTTTCAGATCCAATTTGTTCTTTATTCTTGTCTTCGAGGGTGTTGACGTGTTGGTGGATATCCAGCATTCTTAGCATTTTTTGAGGCAGTGGACTGAGATTCTAAATATTGAGGTATGCAAAGGCAACAATTCCTCTTCATCAGCATCACTAAACGTTAAATGTGGTATTTTATATTATTTCTCTAGAAATGGGCATTTGTAGGCAATTAAATAATTGAACATTCATGACAAACCGACGTAATGATTTAATTCTTTGCGGAACAAAACGATAAAGATTAATAGTGAGTTTCTGTAAAAATAAAATTGCTGAAGCTGCAGGTTGGGTTAGTAATTCAGAGCAAGAAATCTTTTAAAACAATAATGCTTATTTTTTACAGTTTGCCTCAAAGTTCACTTGTACTGAGCTGTGTTTCAGCAACTCAACTTTCTTGCAGGAGACTCTCGCAGAGGTTGGCCCTCATAATGCTCAGTAAGGCTTGGTCGAGGTGATGTTGCCCCGAGACACCTGGTTTGGCTCAGAAGCAGCTTGGTTTGGCTCAGAGACAGCTTGGTTTGGCTGTCACAGAGGATGAGTATGACAAGCCCAGCATTGGACTCGGCAGTCACTTATACAATAGCTGAGTGGTCCCTTAAAAACAAGGGTGTCCAACCTGCGGCCCTCCAGCTGCTGCAGGACTACATCTCCCATACTCCTCTGCCAGCCACTTAGCTGAAAGAGCATTATGGGAGATGTAGTCCTGCAGCAGCTGGAGGGCCGCAGGTTGGAAGCCCCTGCTTTAAAATGTTGCGAGGTTCCCATTGCGAAAACAGCAAAGATTTCAGGGGATCGAATTAGATCCCTGCCATATGCATGCACAGGAAGCACTCCCACGGATTTCAGTTGAAGCGTTTCCTTGCCCCTGATTGGCTACTTTAAGCAACCAATTAGAGGTGCAAGAACAGGACCATGAAGGGGGTGTTGCACTGCAGCTCTGGAGCTGCAGCTTCTCATAAAGGTATGTCACTTTTATTGTATTTTTTACAGGTTTAATGAATACATATTAAGCTACTTAAATAGCACATTAATATGCATTCTGAGTGTCCCTTCAACAATGACGTTCATTATATAGACAGTGTTAGGCTTAATTTAATTTTAAAGTTAGGGAGGTAAATGAAATCACACTATTTAAAAAAAAAAATATATATATTTAAAATGAGTTTTAACTATCGGTATTCTGGTAGAAGTATCGCTTACCTTAAATAAATAATCACAACAGGAAAAAAGCAATAAAATGACAAAATAGTTAAAAAAAAACAAAAAAAAAAAAACCCAAAACATAAGCTTAAACCCTCAAAAAAAACAAACAAAAATGTGTCCATTCTCCTGGAGTTGCTGTTTTTGTGTTGATAGATTGGGAAAGATATGCGCAAGTATTTGTGTTTTGAGATTTTTATCAAACCCTTGGGGTCTCAGATTTTAACTGTAATCCACTGGGCAGAGGAAAAAAAACATAAACCAGGACAACTATGTGTTCTCCTCTTACAAGCCCCTCATCCCTTGGGGCTCCTTGCTGACAAATTTATGATGATGAAGTGAAACTGGCCGGGGAGTGGTTGACACAAAATGTGAGTGTGTGTGCGGCTCTGCCATACTGTAGTGTTATATGTTGTATAAACTTGAGTTTAATCCTACACATGACCTTTCCACTAAAGAATGAGGTGGAACCCAAACAGTAACATACATCACGAATTCTTGAGAGCCGCAGCGCTGCTGAGTACCACTCGCTCGAACGTGATGGTTTTAAACATTTCATGATTGCATAACTCTTTGGCACGGGACGGCGGGGTTTTGAAGTAACATTGTTGTGATTTAATGTACAAAACACAGAAAAAGCCAAGGGATATGTTTGCAATTTTCCAAGCTTTTTACTTCTTCCAATCGGCTCATTCCACTGCAATATTGGTGAAGCGGGGCAGTGAGTTCTTTGGCATTTAAAAGGTTAATGGTGATATTTTTGTATTGCTTATGGGCAATTACTCCCTCTTCCGGCTTTAGGTGCTGATAGTAGCCATTTATATAGGGCTAAAAGCCAGGCCTTTCAGGAGGCTGCATACTTCCCAACAGTTCTGGTTTTTTGGTGGGACAGTCCCAATTTTTGGGCGCTGTCCCACTGTCCTGGGAAGCTGTCCCACTGTGGGCAGTGGGGAGCATGGGCCCTTTGGGGAGATCTTCTGGTCTTCCCTGACTGTCTCAAGGATCTGTAAAATTAATTGGAGCTTCCACTTTGCCATTTGGGAAAGATGTGTGGCCAAGCGTCCTGTCTTGCCTATTTCTGGGACCCCTGTCCACCTCTTGCCCCACCTCCTAGCATAGATGTTAGAGGTGGGGGGTATGAGGTCGACATGGTAGGTGTCCGGAACCCCAGCGTTACTTGTGTTGTGTTTAGATGAAAAATAAAATCTCACCAATTTACGGGAGCTGGCCATTTAAAATTCATACTAAGGAGAGTGAAATATGATGTCATATTTCATCAAAACTCATTGTTTTTTTAATCAACCCAAGTATGACCTGCTGGATAGGATGATGATGATATAGAAAAGGTGCCCGATGGAGGCATTATTATTATTATTATTTATTGTTTTATATAGCGCCATCAAATTCCGTAGCGCTGTACAATGGGTAGACAGGACATGTGTTTTAGCGCAAATTGGTAATGGTCTGGAGAAAAAAGTAGGCGCTGGGACTGGATGGTGTTCCAGTTAAGCCACACTCACTAGCTACTGGTAACCGTGATCTAGGTAAGTCTTCAGTGTCCCGGGAGGAGCGTCAAAACATTTAATAAAAATGTATGGTTAAAAAACAAAACAAAAACATAAACCCCTAAATTATTCCCACAATTTATTCCAGGCCTGGCGCCATGTTTACCAAGGGGGAAGAGATTAACAGCAGCACATCCCACTTCCGCATTGTTGTAAGAAGAACATTTTATCTGAATGCTACTGTATATAACACTCACTTTGTTTAACCTATGGTTTTTTTAGGTATTATTTAAAGTAATTTGATTTAGTTTGAAAATGAGTTCCACTTTTGTGAAATGTATATATATATTTAAAGAAACAGTATTATTTTATGAAAAATGACTTCAGAACTCAAGTAAAAATGTCCAACATAGCAGTCACTATCACATAATCCATTCGTTTCATAAATATATAGAGCTCTTAACCACAACGATTTCAAATAGAAAAAACTCGCAAGGCCATTAAGGTAAAAAAAAAAAAAAAAAAAAAGTGCTTAACGTCTAGATGGCAGATTTTATTTTTATTTCTTTTATTAAGCTATAGCTAGTCTTTCGGTGACATCCATATAAATAATGTTAAAATAGAGTGCTTTAACGACCGCAATCTTTAATGTCCATAAAACTATTGTTGAACCTATTGTGCCCCAAGGATTGCAGGGTTTCGACGTAACTTCCACATCTTGGTACCAGATGTTGTATACACAGCCTATAAAAACAGTGTCAATCATTAACCCACAATTTTTGCAAACGTAGACTCTCCTTATAACATTTAATGCTCTGTATATATTTCATAATCTTCCATAATAATCTCGAATTTTTAAGGCCTAGGTGTGTGAAGCAGCGGTCAGATTTTAGATTTATTATTTCCCATTTTATTAGGAAAAAAAAACGTGCATTTTTACCAAAAACAAGGCGACTTTTAAAATATATATCCATATTAAATATCCTAACATGCCTATGTCTTGAATTTTCCTGGATAATTTTTTTTTTATTCCCAGCTCTTAATACTGTTTATTAATACTATTTTTAAGAAAATATTATCTTAATATTATGTGATCATATATATAATTACAACAAATCAAATTAAAAAAATGGAACCATACAAATGAAAAAAGAAAATGTTTCAAATGGGATTATTTAGTATATTAAAAAATAATAATAATAATAATAAAATAAATAAATTTAAAAAAAAATAAAAAAATAAAATAAAAACATATTTAGAATAATCATCTTCAGAGTAGATGTATTGCATACATAATGCAAATTTTGCGAGTTTCATGGAAGGGCATGCAAATTTAATGAAAACTTGCATGTTCTGAATTGACAAAAAAAGACATACCCATGCAACATGTATTTTTAAATAAAACACAGTTTATTAAAATGCAAAAAACACACATAAATACAAATTGCTGGGGGGTGTTAACCCCCTCTTTATAATTGATTTATAATTTTATATATTATGGGAGCATATATCTCCCTACCACCTGGCTTTACAAACTCCTTTGGAAAAAGAATCCCATCCCTCATCAGGAAAAGAGAGCACTTGCAAGATGTCTATTCACTCAAAGTGAGTTGAAGGTGAGTTTTATACTGAAGAATAAGAGATATCAAGGGCCATCATCAATGAGTGTACAAGTTTACAAGGTCTAATGGTCCACAGAGGTGGGCGAACTGTTGAGGTATTAAGGTTCCAAAAAATCTGTTCAGTCAAATTAAATTGGAGGTTCGTAGTCTCTGTTCAGTATGAATTATTCCATTTTGATGAGTGAAATTAGATATCAAGAATATATCAGCCAAGAAAACAAATATATTATCTATAAAGAGATAGAATTGTTGATAGAGATCTAGAATATTTTTCTAGTGCACGATAACAAAATAATCATAGTCAGAGATTTATAGATTTAAATCAATGAACAATCTATCATTTTCACAGTAATGCCAAAACGTTAGTGTTTTTGGGCATCAATGCACCTTTAAAAAACATTTGAATAATGAATATTGTGATCAAACTGTATACAATCTACAAAGGAAAAGAAGCGATTATTTAGACATGTTTGTTACATTTGTATCCAATGATTATGTTTTTTAAGAAACAGAAATATGTAGGGGATTTGGTAAAAGCTTAATATGTTTTTTCCCCTTTATATTTGTTTCAGAAGTATTGTAACCCTTTAGTTACTGTACTGTTATGTTAATATATATATATAAACATGGAATAATAAAAAAACAGAATTTATCATTTAAAGACTATTTGTAAGGATAGAGTAAAAAACAGTGTGTCAGCAATACACTCCCAAGCGTCTCCTTATGATAAGTACAATTTACTATCATAGGGACTGCCTGTTTATGAGGGTCATTGGAGGGTCCTTGGAGTTAATTTGCGCCCATTATTACTTTGGATCTCCCCCTATAAGAGTCCTGATTCTTTTGGTTGCCAGAGATCATAGATCTGTGCTAACACCATCTGCATGACACATGTTTTGTGAAACTGGACATCATGACCACGATTGCAGCTTCTGTGTGGCCATCAACTGAAAAGCCTTCAAAAAATGTATCCATAAAGTTTATTCCAACGGGGAGTAGCAGGAGAGCAGCACTGTCACAACCAGTTTAGAAACATCATTGAAGCTGTTCAGTTCAATTTATATATATTTTTTACCAGGAGAGAGGGAAAAGAACATTTGTATAAAATTTGCAATATTTCTTCCGTGGAAAATCATAGCTCCAGACCAGACAACGTAGACCTTGTAATTTAAATTTCTGTTACATATATATATATATATATACATATATATACCCTTTTATACAATTTTTAGATATAAGTTACCTTTAAGGGTAAAGTAAAGGCCCATATAATGGATGGTATAAGGGAATCAACACATTTAAGTCATATGAGCTCATAGAATACATGGAGGATACTGCATATTCCAGCCTAGGAACGCTACGTCTTGGGTGGCAGGTCTGGAGGGCAATAGTCTTTTCGGCAGCAAAATAGGGGTAAAAATTGTAAATTTGAGTGATCAGGCTCATGGTGCCCAATTGCTCAATGGACCAGTGATCTCCCTAGCCAACAGCTTCCATTGTGTGCTGTACCAAACACCTTATGTCCTTCTGGGGTATGACACCGCGATATGACACCGTGATATGACACCGAGATATGACATAGTAGCTCAGTAGTAAGGACAGTGACCATGTGCATGAGTCTCAGTGTCAGACACAGAGCAGCCCCCAACATAAATATATGGCCGTCGTATACACGTTCTAGGAGGAAGGCAGTGGCAAATACTCTTTTTGTGTGTTCTACCCCAAAATATTATGTGATTTTAGTGTCTGCTTTATAGAAACCTAGCTCCTACCAACAAGGGGTCATCTTTAAATGACCAGTTGTGTTTTGAACAGGTTTACGGTTTCAACAGTGGGTCCTCCTGAACTATAAAACAGCAAGGGAAAGATGGATTTGTTTTATACCTTGATTTTATAATTTAATGCTGATGTAGAATTTATTGATGCAAAACTGCTTTTTTTTGGCAGGGAACTGCTGAAGCCGGTAGAATTGGGAGAAGACGTCAAGAAATCTTCACCGGAATGTTCTTCATTTGCTAAACAATGACAGGTGCACAAGGGATTGACCTTAGGTTTAACCTAAAACCCAAACCAGATCTAACGTAAAAGTGATTTAACCGGAAAAGAAGATGACTCAGTATTCAGAGGACTTTTTTTTGAGGAATGCTTATTCACACTGGTCAGGAAGAAGAAAAAAAAGGCATTCTTGGAAATTACTTTGGGGAACTTTACTTTCCATCAATTGTTCTTCCCAACGGTCAAAAACATGAGTAAAAATATTTCAAGTAGAGTTTTGTGATGTCTCTTTGGGTAAGAGGGTATCACGTCCAAACTTCTAACCAGACCCCCTAAAGGAAAAGCGTCCCTCTTTAGCCGCTTCAAATGAGGCTCGCTTTAAATGTTCGAGGTGACAACTTGACATTGTGCTTAAAGGATTGAAGCGGCCTGCCCGTCCGCGCTGCCAAAAAAATTTATAAACCATAAAAAAAGGGTCTCAGGGTCTGGAAAAAATATAAATTTTTAACTCGATAGCTTGTGAGTTCCTTTTAGTGCGTCCTAACTCCTAATTTCCACCTTCTTTGTCCATAGTCCTCTATGAAGCAGAGTCATTATGTTTTGGTTTATAATGTCATATTTAATATAAGTAGAAAAGCAATGTAAGCCAAATGCTGCCTCGGCATTACATATTTCCTGACGGTTTCTGCAATTAATATTTTGTAAGGTATTAGAGAACAGCTTGGAAACGTTTACATTGAACAGCTGGATGCTAATGATTCACAACCACTTCTAATCCAGCTGTTAGAGGCTCCACAATAACAATGTTTTTCTCAGCGAGCCAACGAAGGGTATATGGAAATCTATAGATTTTTTTTTTCTGATCGCAGCAGAGCTCTCTAGAGGTTACCTAGTCGTGGCCACTCTAAAGGGCAAGATTAACAACATGGGCATTAGCCATGGAAACCCATTTCAAGAAGCTCCCAACGCGCAGAGCTTGCGTCGATGCTGCTTCCAGAAGCAGCTTGGAACTCTGTAGTAGAGCCCTGCGCGGGAATACTTTTTTAATCCCGCTCCCGCAGTTGTTAATCCCGCTCCCGCAATGTGGGTGTTCCGCTCCCGCCCGCTCCCGCCACATTTGTGGCCAATCATGCCCGCCTCCTTACCTGATGTCCCGCGCAGTCCCGCACGGCTGCCCTCGAGTTGTTCCCTCACGGCGTCTCTTCTCTTGCTCCGCCCAGGAACAAGGCGGAGTCACAGGAAGTGACGTCACATCACGTGACTCCATTTTGTTCCTGGGCGGAGCAAGCTAGGAGACACTGTAAGGGAGCAGCAAGAAGGCAGCCTTGCGGGACTGCGCGGGATTACCGGGACCCACAGGTACAGTGCCTGACCGCCCGCTCCCGCCCGCAGCCCCAGCAAGACCGCCCGCGCCCGCAAGTGCAGTCCTCTACTCTGTAGTGAGTGATACTCTGTGAGTGTGAGTGGTCTACGGCTTCGTGGCTCCTGACCGGGACTGGGGCAGATCTAACAGGGCAGAAACTTCAACAACAGACTACACATTTTAACGAGTAGCAGGCAGATAATTACTAACAGAGAGTATGCATGTTTTGCAGAAGTGTTGTGCTGGAGTTAGAAATCTAAGTCAGTTGGGAGATTATATTTTGTTCTAAAAACACAAAAAATGTTTGTTTTTATTGAAGCCCAAACCCTGCCAAAACATTAGAAAATCCCCAAAGAGCAAACCATTTTTTTTTTGGCAAGCAAACTGCAAATAATTTTTACAACAGCGCGGAGCGTCTCTTTTTCTTACTAAGATTTCTGAAAGGTCCTTTAATTTTTATTGAGTTTATCGTAAAAATGGATTACTGTAGATTAGTGATAAGATATTTTTTGTTTGATGCTTTGGGAGAAATTGTCTAATAATAATTGATCTAAAACATGCAGCTTTAACTCATTGAGTACCAAAGTCAAACTGTAGATACCTTGATTAGGATTTTTGGGTACAATTCGGAGCAGAAGTCAATGTGAAGTCCTGAAGGACACAATGAGGTCACGCGATACAAGATTGTCTTATACAAAACCTGGAAATATAACTTGTTTAAAAAATATACTGTTTAATACTATAACAGAGCTGACTACTTGGCCTTCAGGTCATATGCGTGGCCTATCTTAGCTAGTGCCCCTTCCTATCTCCAAGGAGCAGGGTGGAAGGTCTTGGTGGTGATGGGGCAGAGGTTTTTAGGTGTGCTTAGAACGGAGTATTTAGCAACCATGTACAATTTCTTGGTTTTTTTTACCCTAATTAATGGTAATACAATAAGAGCAGGAGCCAGGAACATATTCTGGCCTAGGCCAACTAGACCTAGGGCCGCAGGTCCAATGGGACGGCAATCACCCTGCTGTAAAACCCAAGCACAGGTTGCCCTCTTGGGTGATCAGTCCCACCGATGTGCCACTGCTCAATGGGCAGGTTACAAGGAAGATCTCTGATCCGAGGCAGCACGGCCTCCATAGACTGCATTAAAAGATGTCTTTAAGACACATATTATGATGTCATATCCCAGCGCTTCGCGGTGTGGACACCAGCTATGGAGGAGCAGCTTAGCTTTACAAAACATTATGGTTGTCTATACCTAATCTAGAGTTTTTATATTTTTGCTTTTTTTTTTGCACATGACCCCAAATTTAGTAGTTTTTTTTTTTTTACCATTGTATTGATTGACTACTATGATGTGATATGATGTCATATGTATAAAGATTAAAATATACCTTTGACAGTTGTATATATTTTCCATAGAGGAGCCCAATTTTGGTTTGTCTAGGTCAGAAGATCACAAAACCTCCCGACAAACCAATTATTTAATTTTGTCATTTGAGAATCATGCAATTATCTCCTGCTATCATTCCTCAGAATTCGTAACAAATGTATAATACATAATATTCATTAGATTAGTAACGAGAGCCGTATGCGCAATGCTCTTAGCTATGAAAGTGATGTATCGCTGAAATGAAAAGCTCCTTTCTATAGACTTTAAATTCCATTACGTAGCACTTTATAAATTAAATTATTACCAACAATGGATATTTTGTTGCTGGTAAATAACCTTAAAAAAAGGTAATTTTTTTCTGTCTTATACATTTTATTATTGATTTCATAATTTATTAAAGTAATTAACACTGTCCAAAAAATATTTTCTGTACTATAAATAAACCAAATATTGAATAGACCTATTTTTTGCACGCTGCGGGAACGACAAAGATGAAAGTGTGCTTTTTTTGTTTTATGAAGTTCCATTTTAGCACCTTTAGAAAGTTTTAGTTGAGACGTTCAAAGTCGTGACATTCTAAATTGTGTGCTACACCCCAGCTTATTAGAGAGGCCGCTAAATGCAGTTGCTATTTATAAAGTCCTAGTCATACGTGATTTATCAGCAATTCAAAGTTGTCTGCGTCTATATTTAATTGTGAAATTTATTATGGACCAAACTACAAAAACACACGATTGGATAGAAAAGAAAGAACCAAAGGAAAAGCTCTGGTATATAAAGATTATAGAGTAGCGACATATACAATATGGACAAAAGTATTGGGACACCTGACCATTACATCAACGGGGACTTTGATGACATCACATTCTAAATACATAGACATTAATATGTAGTCGGCCCCCCTTTGCAGCTATAACGGATTCCTCTCTTCTGGGAAGGCTTTCCACAAGATTTTGGGGAGTTTCTGTGGGAATTTGTGGCCATTCATCCAGTAGAGCGTCTGTGAGGTATGTACCAATACTTTTGTCTATTTTACATTTTTTAAGGAAATGTTTTTGTTCCATTATATAAAACACTAATTCCATGTGGCAGCCGTGTTTACGAACCATATTGCTATTTCAGACTTTTGCGACTGAAATTCTACTGTATTTATAGAACCAAAAATAATTTAGTTTGCCCAGAATTTGTTGTATTTCCTGTAAAAAGTTCTATTTTAAGGCCTAAACACAAGTAGAAGAATGCATTTCCAGTATTCTGTATTTTCTTTTAATGAATCTCTAATTGTAATTCAAAACTCCCTAGCATTGACTCTCTAAGAACGATCATTAAAGCGAACAAAAATGAACAAACCTAGAATAAGATCAGAAGGAAAAAAATGATCCGTGATTGATGAGCTTCTATTTGTAAAGAACCATCAGGAATAGGAATGAGAGTAGAAATTCTGAAGTTGGTTTGAGGAAGTAATCATGGTTTCCCCACATTAGCGCATCAAAGGGGTTATTCCATAAGAATAACAGAAATTCGGTAAAGTATGGACGTTTAGAGAAACGCGAAAACGGTTTGGCCCAGTGCTGCCTATTAACATCCATTAATGATTTACAGACCTCGCCTATTAAAATGCCACTTTCTCTCCACAAAGAGCTGCATTGATTAGCGCGGCCGAAATAATTCTACTTCAATATTTTATACCAGTGATAAGTGGTGCCGCTAAGGGGTTAATGCACTTAGAGATGGACTTTAACTCATTGGCTTCGGTATGCATTATGAAGGGTTAACCGTTGCAGAAGGGCTCAGATGTCCCTGTATAATATAAGTGGCTAAGGCTTGCTGGTCTTCCCCATTTTGGTGGTGTTTACTATTTTAACAACATTTTGGAAGTAAGTCTTTCAATTTCTTTCCAATTATATAAATGTAGTGTGGCTACCACTGACCTGCAGAAATGTGATGAATATTGTTACATCACCTGATGGACATCCTTCCCATGTGAGATAATACTTGGGAATCATAGAATATTTGGTCCCAGCTTTTACCTTGTTACTGTGTTACTCTTCTTGATGGTGATGGTTCTCTAAGATTTATTTTTAGAGAGAGAGAGAGAGAGTGGGAGGGAGAGATGGAGAGAGAGAGAGAGAGAGAGAGAGATGGAGAGAGAGATGGAGAGAGAGAGAGAGAGATGGAGAGAGAGAGAGAGAGATGGAGAGAGAGGGAGATGGAAAGAGAAAGAGAGAGAGAGAGAGAGAGAGAGATGGAGAGAGAGAGAGAAAGAGAGATAGAGATGGAGAGAGAGAGATGGAGAGATAGATGGAGAGAGAGAGATGGAGATAGAGAGAGAGAGAGAGAGAGAGAGAGAGAGAGAGAGAGAGAAAGAGAGAGAGAGAGAGAGAGAGAAGGAGAGAGAGGATATTGTAGAATAATTTAAATACATGAAAGAAAACAACAGTATGTTTCGAAGGAGGAGGCATGTTAGGCTATAAGATATTATAGTCTAAAGTTAAAGGGTCAGAGTCCTGGATAATCCATTAGGTTCATTAGGCATGTGCCTAGGGCAAGCAAAGTTCTTGGGGTCCCCGATGCCCTAATGAAAAAGCAGATGGTTGACGGGCACTGTAATGTAACGCATGTTAGTACAGCAGCTCCCAACGTGTGGAAGGAGAGGAGCCATGTGTCTGAGAGGTAGGAAGTGTGTGAGTATGTGCGAGAGCGCGAGAGTCTCTTAATCTAGCTCTGGCTTAGATGTAACATTCAAAAAATATCTTCATCGAGAGGGTAGTAGATAAATAGACAAGTCTAGCAGCACAAGTGGTAAAGGTGAATATAGCAAGCAAGCATGGGATAGGTAATGGGCTACCTGACCATAAGACAAGACCATGGACCAAAAACAGTTTTAAAAATGAGATGGGTCTCACTGATCTTATCTGACATTAAATTCTACATTTTTATTTATTTCAGCTGATGAATCTCCTGTGCTAGGTACATTTCTAAAGTTATTGGTTAGAACACAAATATAATTGGGTTAGGAGGCTTTCCAATCCTAGTCATTCCTCGCTCTATAGAATTTTTAGGGGGATTAAGTTGAAATTGTTTACTCTGTAACTATTTGCGAGAGCAAAAAAAGCTACAAAGCACCTGTTAGAGGCTGAATCCGGCACAGAACCGCCTTCTGGATTTACCAGGATCACATTCCGAGCAGATTTGTAGAATCTAGTAAAAAAATATTACAGTGTTGCAACCTCAGGAATTTGGTATCAATCTTCCCGTCTCAAAAAAAGCATAAAACGACCTATGGAAAGATCAACGTTTTCCGAGCAAGTGAAGGAAAGATTGATACATCTTGACATCATACATGCTGAATCAGAAAAGCATTTTTAACGACTGACGAGGGGTACGGATTACAAACCAACGCCAATAACCTTTCACACGTCGGTGTATTTCGTGATGCCCGTTTGGTGTTTCTTCCGAAGCCCCCTTTCCTCTTGGTGTGAAGGAAACGGTACCTCATTTCCCTCATTAAGTTAAAATGTAACCCATTTTTCATGTGCCAGTGTATTGTTGCATAAATTATGGGGGCTCCTGTCTGTTAATATGGAATGTAGTAACATTATCCAACGGTCCAAACTCTCCTGGGCTCTGGAAATAAAAAGCAGATGTTTTCTATTTTTCTTTGGCTGGTGCTCATCTTGGTTTGTTAACCCTTCTGCTGTCAATTTTATAAATATTTTCCCTTTTGCCGTGCCTCTGGCAAATACACGCTGACCTTCAATGTGAGGCGTTCGTCAGGTTGGAAGCTATTGATGGTCCGCTGTGTTTGTTGTTCTGAGTTGTAAGAAACGATATGATTATATTTGATAGGATACAACATTCATAGCCGCATGATCAGCAGTGGACTAATGAATTATAGAAACATCTAGTCTAGATCACTGGAACGCGTTATCACTTCTACTGGGAGGCTGTTCCACTTATCTACTACCCTCTCGGTGAAGTAAAACTTTCTTACATTACACCTAATCCTCCGATGCTCTAGTTTTAGTATAGGACAGAGGGGGTCCGTAGCTTCAGAGAAAGTTAATGCAGAGGTTATTGTCGCACATAGCTGACAAACCCTGGAGGCAAGCCCTAGTCCACTGTGCTGTCATATATAGAACGGTGCCTAGGGAGGTGCATGGGGTAAACCGCACCCGGGAACGCTGAATAGCAGGGGCACTTCGGGGGGGGGCATTTAGAGGGGTGAGCACTTTCTTGTCCCAGTCTCTCACAATGTCTCCCTACCTTCTCTGCCAACTGCTTCCACATCTCTCTCTCCTTTCTTTCTTCTGTCTTGTTTCTTTGTCTACTTCTCCCTGTGTCATCTTTCTCCAGCCCCTTCTGCATGAACCTTTCTGCAAAAGGGCGGAGCTTCCGGGCACACCCTCAGTGCCTGGCTCAGTATGTAGTAGAGGGATTTATGCTGTACCACAGTCAATGTCTGGCTCAGTAGATACTAGTAATAGGAGTCATGCTGTACCACCATCAGTGGCCATATAGTTTGACAGAATCTCTGGAATATGTATGCCTTGGGTGGGATTTGCTGGGTATGCTTTATATTCTTGCTTTGTTTTGTGTACCACCATTAATAGTATATGGCACTGACAAGCTGTTTGGGCGCAAAGATGGCACTGACGAAATGTTTGGGCACACAGTGTAGAGAATAAATCTCAGTACCAGTGCACGCCATCATCCAGTGTCCCATGCAGCCTGATCAATGAAGAATGCATAAACTACTTTAATATGAATTCTTCTTTGATGATGACATGCCCTTACTAAATAGAACTAACCTGGGGTTTGTTCTCTGCACAATAGTGAAGAGGAAATATATCACCTCTAACAGTATGAAGGGTCAGCCCTGGTAAGATGTTTCAAGTTCAGTATTGTTATATTTATGACATGAAATTGAGGTATTTAAGGTACTTTACAGCATTTTACTGAAAGAGCTACCACACAACACCCCCTCCATGGTCCTGTTTTCAGCTCAACGGACCTACTAGAAGCCAAAAAAGTAGTCATTTGCTTAAAAAGTGGGGGTTCGCAGGTATGTCTAATGAAAATGCACAAGTAACCCATCTATCGATGCTCATCAGGACGCCATGGCTCCAGAATCTGAATCTACGTGCGCTACATATGGGAATGTTTGATACATTATTGCTAGATGCCTCATTACGACACTCCTTTTCTTTTCCATTCCCCCCAACGTTTTTTACTGAATAGTTAACTTTTGATAAGGCTCGGATTTGGTAACTATTATAACAGAGCAATGAAAAATCCTAAAACAATTTTTAAAGCTACCTGGGCTTTCAAACTACAATCAACCTAAATGTAGCAAAAAAAGAATACGCAATGACACGAGATATAATAATGTAATACAGGTGAATAATTTCACTCTTAAAATAACGTTATTTTTATTGCGCCCCATAATCTGTAATAAGCACCCTTTATATATGTCCGTACCTAAAGTACAGCAATAAATTGCAGGGAGGGCACTATACGCTGTTTTTTAACATACAGCCTAATGAGACCTTGGACCAAAAAGGCAGGATATAGGCTTTCTTTTTATATATGATCCGTTTGGTTCTGTTTACAGACCCCTGGCAGTGTGTTTCATGGCCCGCTTTGTATGTTTGCATGTATTTGTTTCTGAAACGTGACACCAAACATAAGCAGTTGGAAGGCGTTCTCTGTGCGGCCGCGCCAGGCTTGGGAGAGAGATTGATGCCGGTGGTCAGAGATTCCCAGTACATTTCTCCGAAAAAAAAGTTATTTTCCATTTTTAACCGTTCCTTTGCCTTCAGATTTTAGCTGTCGTTTAAAACTAAAAAGGAAAAAAAATGCACAATGTTTAATTTACAAATATCAGGGGGTTTCAGATTTATTATCTATCTATCTATCTATCTATCTATCTATCTATCTATCTATCTATCTATCTATCTATCTATCTATCTATCTGCCCCTGGGTTTTATAGTTAGCCATTTAACCCCTTAAGGACAATGGGCAGTCCCTTAACCCATTAAAAACAATGCATTTTGAGAGCTTTGTCATTAAGGGGTTAAAACTAGATGTCTATGATCAGTGGCGTGTTTACCTTTAGCACTACCAGAGGCATAACTCAGGGCACTGAAAAAGTGAAAAGCCAAAAAGGGTCTTATTGGGGTGATGGATGTCCGGAACGGACGTTTGAGATCAGTGGCTGGTGGCGTAAGTATGGCCACCTACTGGATACGCATGACTCCACGCCATGGTCTTATGTTTTTGCAGCATGTGGCCGTGTGTATCCAACCTGTGGCTGCATACTTCAGGACTAGATCTGCCCCACGAGCTTCAATAAAGGTAAGTGTTAGGCACCATTGGGCACCGGCCTATAGGTATTTATCCAGGTTTCCCTATTGGCCAGTTTGGGCCTCACATTCTTCACCTTCTGAGAGTCCTTATCAAGGAAGTACAGTCTATGGTCTCTAAATCCCTCGGTCCCTCTTTCCTCCCCTCTGTCCCTCTTTCATCCCTTGATGTCCCATCTTTCCTCCCCTGATGCCCCTCTTTTCTAGGAGGTCAGAATGTTTTGCTGGGTATGAGGGTATCGCAGGGTTCTACAGCCCTAAAAGCCCCGATAATGTGTATAGAATCCATGATTACTTTAAATTGTGTAAATAAAACAAATTTATTAAAATGCTGTGCTCGGTTACATAAATTGCTTTTAATACATCACCAAGACACATAAAATAAAGCTCCATCCATAGCTGTTCCTTTACTATATCCCCCTCTTTGGTCTTTTCTAGTGTTGGGAGGAATGAAATGCAGTATTTGGAAATGGGGTAATTAGTCCTCCCCAGCATGTGACAGAATTTATTTTAATCAAGTTTTGGAAACGAGTAACAGACTCTCTTGGGAACCCAACACTTTATATAGTACGGCTTCAGGCATCCAAATCGAGGTGTTTAGTTTATACATATTTTTTTAAAAAACTACAAATGACACCAATGGATGGGAAAGGATATTCCACCTGGAAACTAACCTCGAACCCAATTTATTTCTGTTTAAATGTTTATTCAGAAATTGTTTTTAAGAAACAAATTTAGCCTAATGGAAGGAAATGCCCATTACGAGGCGATCTTGTTTTATTATAGTTTCTTATTTTTATGATTTCTAAGAAATCAAAATTATCTGTCATCTGTAGAAATAGTTTATTTTGAATAAATATAACAGATTATATATAGAAACATGGAAAAATGGAATTTGCCAACAGATCGGCCCCATTCGGCCCCCCTCTCGTCGTCCATTTTTCCTGCTGTAAAGACTCAAACTTTAATGAGTCATTGGTCTCGTCTTCAGGAGCCATATGCCTATCCCATGCACGTTTAAATTCCCTCGTTGTATTAGCATCTACCACCTCTGCTGGGAGGCTGTTCCATTTATCTACCACCCTTTTCGTAAAGTAAAATAAGTTATTTCAGCAGGCAAATCCCCTATATTTTCCCCAAAGAACCGCAGAATAACTGATAAGTTATACTTTCTACCCCACTGTGAAGGCTTTCTAAACAGTTGTCCTTCACACTCATAAAAATTCACTCTATTTCTTTTCACACGCCTGATGACGTTAAGGAAATAAGGGAAACATTTTTGTATTCCACTTGGGAGTTTTACAATAAAAACCTTTAATATCAAATTTTGAGGAATTATCACAAAGGATGAAGAGCGATGAACCGTAAGAAGGTGATAAATTATATGACACCTCAAATAAGTGACATCATCATGATTTTTTTCTCTGTAAACTGGTAGAAAAAACTAAAAAGGGTCGGCAGATTTATTTTTTTTTTACCTTTTTTATCTACACATTTAGAATTCATTCTGCCGGCACAGTGCATATTTATTATTAGACTTGGGAACTCCAACGTGCCTCACCCAAGATGGCAGGAGATCATTCAAAATAATAGGAGATGGGGAAGGAGAAAGTGACACCGAAACGTAGCCTGGGTCGCAGGAAACAGGGTAAAGCAGGCAGAGGTCAAGTGTGGTCATAAAGCTACGCGTCGGGTCAGATAACAGGAAATTGGTATAGAACAAATTAGATCGGACCCTAGAGAAGAACAGGGCATATAGAAAGGGCAATAAGTGAATGAGAGGGCAGGATAGGCCATAGGATCTTCAACTTTGTCATAGGGTGACCTGATTTTGTGGAGACAGTTCCCAAAGTTCCCAAAAATTCCCACATAACCCCATGGAGGATATATATATAATTTTATATATATATATATATATAATTATATATATATATGTTGCTGTACAATGCATTGTAATTTTTTGGTAACTGAACCTTTTCCTATCGTGGCAGCTCATTTGTCTACAATCTTTTATCTACCTTTTCGGGAATGACTGGAAAAGGTCTGACTCATGTACAGGTTCACTATTACTGTACGATAGTGTGGAATTTCTAAATCCTTTTTCTTGTCAATGGTATTCAGGGCCTGGTTTCTGTCTGACGAGACAAGTTCTGAGCGTTACAGGAGTAACCCACGGCACCGGCTGGCACACAGATTACGTTTTGCGGTTTTGATAGTTTTGTCATTTCGTTCGGAATAATCTGTCTTTCGTGTTTCACCAGTAAACCATGCAAACGCTGATCAATGGATCAGAAATGTTATTATTATTATTATATATAATTTTCATGAATTATATGTCACATAGAGTTCAATGATATTGAATATTATTTTGAATGTAGAAACTTCAAAAATAACAATAACGATAAAAAAATCTGTATTTTCACTTTTGCTTTTCTGTATAGGATGTGTGCACAGATTTACATTTCGCAAAAGACCAAGTAAGTATATTTTATGGAGCTCCTTGGAGGACAACAGTGATGTGAAGCATATTCCTCCTTAAACGACACCAGTTATGCCCAGTCATTTTCCAGTTCCCATGCATTTTCTCCTTATAACCCACCCATTTTCTTCTAGAACATCTACTGAGACACCAGCGGTCTGTGTGCCTAGGACTATAAATTAAGGGGTAGTAGAAGCATTATTTAACACTCATCTACAGACACCAGACAAGCCAGAAAGCTTGTTTTTCCCTCAGAAATCTCATGGTGCTGCCACAACCACAAGGGATTCTGGGTAGGCACATGCAAATAAGGTCAACAATTATCACCTTTGACTCTATATCCACTTTATACATGGATCCCTTGAAAGTAATTGGCTGCTGTACAGAACAGCCTTTACACAAATCTCAGGAAGAGGTGCAGTAGCCAGATCACCGCTCATGGGCAGCTGTTTTATCCTCAATGGAACTCATCAACATGAGATTGTGACACCAGCTTAATACTTGAGGCTTGAGGTAACCAAGAAATACCATTACATAAGTTATGGTGGGTAAAGGTGATGGAAAACCCTTCCACTAAATTTAAGGGGGTAGTAGAAGTATTTTTAATCACTCATCTACAGACACCAGACAAGCCAGAAGGCCTGTTTTTCCCTCAGAAATCTCATGGTGCTGCCACAACCACAAGGGATTCTGGGTAGGCGCATGCAAATAACGTCAACAATGATCACCTTTTGCCTCTATATCCACTTTATAAATTATAATGGTATTTCTTAGGAATATAAATCTCAATTTATGCATTTTTATCTTTTCTCTTTCTATTGCTCCAGAAGGGGGCAGCAGTGAGATCTCAGCGATAGAGGCTTTGTACCCTGGTACGATCTGTCGAGAATGAATCGCAGCCTCTTGAAGGAGCATCAAAGTCATAGACTTGCAACCGGCCTTTTGCTAGACGACCAAGAGTTCCAAACCTCAGTTCTTCTCAATGAGTGTGGAGATGTTGTGAAAGCTGGGATTGGATGCAGCAGTAGCTGGTGTATATCTGTGGTTTGATAGCCAATCGTTCCATCTGATGTTCCATCAAACATTTTGATAGCTTGCTATGAGCCATATAGAACTTATGGGGACATCAACACCCACCACTGATATTAGTGATTTATTCTTTATTTTTTTGTCACTCATGAACCTTTCCATTTTGCTTTTTTTTTAAGTCCAAAGACCTACGAATGACCAAACCATGACCCCAGGCCAGCCAAACCATCTGGTGCAGTAGGCAAATACCCGGTGGGCAACTGACCGATACCACCCCATACTTAACCTTACTACTGCTCCAGAGTCAGTTTGGGTCCTGGAGACCATGGCCATCGACTGGACCTGTGTGGCTGCACACTGGGAGAATATAAAAACTAGACTTGGGCACCAGGGGGCTCTTCGTGTTCGTCTTCGTGCTCGTCTTCGGGGGAAAAAAAATCTTCGTATTCCGCGAATATTCGCCCGTTCCTGTCTTCTCTTCGGGCGAATATTCGCGGACATTCTTCGTGCTCGTTTAATCTTCGTTTTCCTCCTGGTTGCCTAGCAGGGGTTAATACGGGGTTAATAACACATCACAGCAGCAGCAGCTGCTGTGAAGGTACGTGTGTGCAGCTCTATTGGTCGTTTCGGCAGGGGGCTGGTCTGGCATCAACGAGTGAATTGCAGAACTGCAGAATGCACTTCATTCGTTGATGGCAGGCGAGCCCCCTGCCGAAACGACCAATAGAGTTGCACACACATACCGAGGTGTACTGTCCATAGATGTTTAATAAAAGAATAGGGAATATTTTACATTTTTAAATTGATTTTGGACCACTTTACATGCCTAACATTTGCTACCTATTTACAATGGCATACTTTGCAACAACCCAACTTACTTATTGGACAGGACTGGAAAATAGCAGGACTGTCCACCAAAATCTTGGGTGTGTTGGCAGGTATGCTGATGGAAAAATGTTGGACAAGAACTAAAAAATAGCTTAGGGTTAATGTACGGTTATGTTTAAGATTAGTAGCAGTGCACTGGTTTGGTTAAAGATGGATTATGTCTAAATAATAATAATTTAATTTTAATGTTTTTTTTTAAAAAAAAATAGGGGTTTATTTAAATGTATTTTAAAGTTAGATTTATTATTTAGTACTTGATTATATTTATTAAATGTTTATAGTAGCGTTACCTACCGAGCTATACCTACCTATGTGTATTTGCATTTTGCATACCTAGTTTAGCTAAATTAGATGGGACAGGACTGGAAAAAAGCAGGACTGTCCCTGAAAAAGTTGGGTCTGTTGGCAGGTATGTGGATGGAAAAATGTTATAGGGTGAAGTGTGAGTTATAGTGTTAATGTAATGCTATTAGTGAGTGAAGGCCAGGGCAAATAACAAGGAAAAGGTCCTTGTGTTTTGTGCATTGTAAGTGTGTGTGTATGTGTGTTATGTGTGATGTCACTGTGTGTTATATGTGTTATATGTGTTATTGTGTGTGTTATGTTTGGTTGGTTGTGTATCAGAAGGAAAATAATGAAATGGAAAAGGAAATGGGAAAGGCAAATGAGTGGGCAATTGGCGACCCGCTCACCTGTTTCACCCCAGGGCAAAGCACCCAAACACTGTCAGTCTTAGACGTTTGGCAGCAGACTTCCAGAGCTCAGACACAAGGCCCTAGCGTAAGCTGGCCACTCCGGCGGAGGTAGCAGGCGTTGCCACACCGCAAACAGAGGCAGCCAGGGGGGAGAAACTGCCCTTACCATTAGGGACATTTTGGGCATGACTCTAGCCAGGAAGCGAACTGGCAGAGAAGAGATGCTGGCACCACCACCAGCAGCAGCATTGAAAAATGGGAAAGGCGAATGAGTGGGCAATTGGCGACCCACTCACCTGTTTCACCCCAGGGCAAAGCACCCAAACACTGTCAGTCTTAGACGTTTGGCAGCAGACTTCCAGAGCTCAGACACAAGGCCCTAGCGTAAGCTGGCCACTCCGGCGGAGGTAGCAGGCGTTGCCACACCGCAAACAGAGGCAGCCAGGGGGGAGAAACTGCCCTTACCATTAGGGACATTTTGGGCATGACTCTAGCCAGGAAGCGAACTGGCAGAGAAGAGATGCTGGCACCACCACCAGCAGCAGCATTGAAAAATGGGAAAGGCGAATGAGTGGGCAATTGGCGACCCACTCACCTGTTTCACCCCAGGGCAAAGCACCTAAACACTGTCAGTCTTAGACGTTTGGCAGCAGACTTCCAGAGCTCAGACACAAGGCCCTAGCGTAAGCTGGCCACTCCGGCGGAGGTAGCAGGCGTTGCCACACCGCAAACAGAGGCAGCCAGGGGGGAGAAACTGCCCTTACCATTAGGGACATTTTGGGCATGACTCTAGCCAGGAAGCGAACTGGCAGAGAAGAGATGCTGGCACCACCACCAGCAGCAGCATTGAAAAATGGGAAAGGCGAATGAGTGGGCAATTGGCGACCCACTCACCTGTTTCACCCCAGGGCAAAGCACCCAAACACTGTCAGTCTTAGACGTTTGGCAGCAGACTTCCAGAGCTCAGACACAAGGCCCTAGCGTAAGCTGGCCACTCCGGCGGAGGTAGCAGGCGTTGCCACACCGCAAACAGAGGCAGCCAGGGGGGAGAAACTGCCCTTACCATTAGGGACATTTTGGGCATGACTCTAGCCAGGAAGCGAACTGGCAGAGAAGAGATGCTGGCACCACCACCAGCAGCAGCATTGAAAAATGGGAAAGGCGAATGAGTGGGCAATTGGCGACCCACTCACCTGTTTCACCCCAGGGCAAAGCACCCAAACACTGTCAGTCTTAGACGTTTGGCAGCAGACTTCCAGAACTCAGACACAAGGCCCTAGCGTAAGCTGGCCACTCCGGCGGAGGTAGCAGGCGTTGCCACACCGCAGACAGACGCAGCCAAGGGGGAGAAACTGCCCTTACAATTAGGGACATTTTGGGCATGACTCTAGCCAGGAAGCGAACTGGCAGAGAAGAGATGCTGGCACCACCACCAGCAGCAGCATTGAAAAGGCGAATGAGTGGGCAATTGGCGACCCACTCACCTGTTTCACCCCAGGGCAAAGCACCCAAACACTGTCAGTCTTAGACGTTTGGCAGCAGACTTCCAGAGCTCAGACACAAGGCCCTAGCGTAAGCTGGCCACTCCGGCGGAGGTAGCAGGCGTTGCCACACCGCAAACAGAGGCAGCCAGGGGGGAGAAACTGCCCTTACCATTAGGGACATTTTGGGCATGACTCTAGCCAGGAAGCGAACTGGCAGAGAAGAGATGCTGGCACCACCACCAGCAGCAGCATTGAAAAATGGGAAAGGCGAATGAGTGGGCAATTGGCGACCCACTCACCTGTTTCACCCCAGGGCAAAGCACCCAAACACTGTCAGTCTTAGACGTTTGGCAGCAGACTTCCAGAACTCAGACACAAGGCCCTAGCGTAAGCTGGCCACTCCGGCGGAGGTAGCAGGCGTTGCCACACCGCAGACAGACGCAGCCAAGGGGGAGAAACTGCCCTTACAATTAGGGACATTTTGGGCATGACTCTAGCCAGGAAGCGAACTGGCAGAGAAGAGATGCTGGCACCACCACCAGCAGCAGCATTGAAAAGGCGAATGAGTGGGCAATTGGCGACCCACTCACCTGTTTCACCCCAGGGCAAAGCACCCAAACACTGTCAGTCTTAGACGTTTGGCAGCAGACTTCCAGAGCTCAGACACAAGGCCCTAGCGTAAGCTGGCCACTCCGGCGGAGGTAGCAGGCGTTGCCACACCGCAAACAGAGGCAGCCAGGGGGGAGAAACTGCCCTTACCATTAGGGACATTTTGGGCATGACTCTAGCCAGGAAGCGAACTGGCAGAGAAGAGATGCTGGCACCACCACCAGCAGCAGCATTGAAAAATGGGAAAGGCGAATGAGTGGGCAATTGGCGACCCACTCACCTGTTTCACCCCAGGGCAAAGCACCTAAACACTGTCAGTCTTAGACGTTTGGCAGCAGACTTCCAGAGCTCAGACACAAGGCCCTAGCGTAAGCTGGCCACTCCGGCGGAGGTAGCAGGCGTTGCCACACCGCAAACAGAGGCAGCCAGGGGGGAGAAACTGCCCTTACCATTAGGGACATTTTGGGCATGACTCTAGCCAGGAAGCGAACTGGCAGAGAAGAGATGCTGGCACCACCACCAGCAGCAGCATTGAAAAATGGGAAAGGCGAATGAGTGGGCAATTGGCGACCCACTCACCTGTTTCACCCCAGGGCAAAGCACCCAAACACTGTCAGTCTTAGACGTTTGGCAGCAGACTTCCAGAGCTCAGACACAAGGCCCTAGCGTAAGCTGGCCACTCCGGCGGAGGTAGCAGGCGTTGCCACACCGCAAACAGAGGCAGCCAGGGGGGAGAAACTGCCCTTACCATTAGGGACATTTTGGGCATGACTCTAGCCAGGAAGCGAACTGGCAGAGAAGAGATGCTGGCACCACCACCAGCAGCAGCATTGAAAAATGGGAAAGGCGAATGAGTGGGCAATTGGCGACCCACTCACCTGTTTCACCCCAGGGCAAAGCACCCAAACACTGTCAGTCTTAGACGTTTGGCAGCAGACTTCCAGAACTCAGACACAAGGCCCTAGCGTAAGCTGGCCACTCCGGCGGAGGTAGCAGGCGTTGCCACACCGCAGACAGACGCAGCCAAGGGGGAGAAACTGCCCTTACAATTAGGGACATTTTGGGCATGACTCTAGCCAGGAAGCGAACTGGCAGAGAAGAGATGCTGGCACCACCACCAGCAGCAGCATTGAAAAGGCGAATGAGTGGGCAATTGGCGACCCACTCACCTGTTTCACCCCAGGGCAAAGCACCCAAACACTGTCAGTCTTAGACGTTTGGCAGCAGACTTCCAGAGCTCAGACACAAGGCCCTAGCGTAAGCTGGCCACTCCGGCGGAGGTAGCAGGCGTTGCCACACCGCAGACAGAGGCAGCCAGGGGGGAGAAACTGCCCTTACAATTAGGGACATTTTGGGCATGACTCTAGCCAGGAAGCGAACTGGCAGAGAAGAGATGCTGGCACCACCACCAGCAGCAGCATTGAAAAGGCGAATGAGTGGGCAATTGGCGACCCACTCACCTGTTTCACCCCAGGGCAAAGCACCCAAACACTGTCAGTCTTAGACGTTTGGCAGCAGACTTCCAGAACTCAGACACAAGGCCCTAGCGTAAGCTGGCCACTCCGGCGGAGGTAGCAGGCGTTGCCACACCGCAGACAGACGCAGCCAGGGGGGAGAAACTGCCCTTACAATTAGGGACATTTTGGGCATGACTCTAGCCAGGAAGCGAACTGGCAGAGAAGAGATGCTGGCACCACCACCAGCAGCAGCATTGAAAAGGCGAATGAGTGGGCAATTGGCGACCCACTCACCTGTTTCACCCCAGGGCAAAGCACCCAAACACTGTCAGTCTTAGACGTTTGGCAGCAGACTTCCAGAGCTCAGACACAAGGCCCTAGCGTAAGCTGGCCACTCCGGCGGAGGTAGCAGGCGTTGCCACACCGCAAACAGAGGCAGCCAGGGGGGAGAAACTGCCCTTACCATTAGGGACATTTTGGGCATGACTCTAGCCAGGAAGCGAACTGGCAGAGAAGAGATGCTGGCACCACCACCAGCAGCAGCATTGAAAAATGGGAAAGGCGAATGAGTGGGCAATTGGCGACCCACTCACCTGTTTCACCCCAGGGCAAAGCACCCAAACACTGTCAGTCTTAGACGTTTGGCAGCAGACTTCCAGAGCTCAGACACAAGGCCCTAGCGTAAGCTGGCCACTCCGGCGGAGGTAGCAGGCGTTGCCACACCGCAAACAGAGGCAGCCAGGGGGGAGAAACTGCCCTTACCATTAGGGACATTTTGGGCATGACTCTAGCCAGGAAGCGAACTGGCAGAGAAGAGATGCTGGCACCACCACCAGCAGCAGCATTGAAAAATGGGAAAGGCGAATGAGTGGGCAATTGGCGACCCACTCACCTGTTTCACCCCAGGGCAAAGCACCCAAACACTGTCAGTCTTAGACGTTTGGCAGCAGACTTCCAGAGCTCAGACACTAGGCCCTAGCGTAAGCTGGCCACTCCGGCGGAGGTAGCAGGCGTTGCCACACCGCAGACAGAGGCAGCCAGGGGGGAGAAACTGCCCTTACCATTAGGGACATTTGATTCATGACACTAGCCAGGAAGCGAACTGGCATCGAAGAGACACTGGCACCACCAGCAGCAGCAGCAGAATTGGGAAAGGCGAATGAGTGGGCAATTGGCGACCCACTCACCTGTTTCACCCCAGAGCAAAGCATCCAAACACTGTCAGTCCTTGGCGTTTGGGAGCGGACTTCCAGAGCTCAGACACAAGGCCCTAGCGTAAGCTGGCTACATTGGCGGAGGTAGCAGGCGTTGCCACACCGCAGCAAGTGCAACCAGGGGGGAGAAACTGCCCTTACCATAAGGGACAATTAAGGCATGACACTAGCCAGGAAGCGAACTGGCAGAGAAGAGATGCTGGCACCACCAGCAGCAGCAGCAGCAGCATTGGAAAAGGCAAATGAGTGGGCAATTGACGACCCGCTCACCTGTTTCACCCCAGGGCAAAGCATCCAAAGACTGTCAGTCCTTGGCGTTTGGGAGCGGACTTCCAGAACTCAGACACAAGGCCCTAGCGTAAGCTGGCTACATTGGCGGAGGTAGCAGGCATTGCCACACCGCAGCAAGTGCAACCAGGGGGGAGAAACTGCCCTTACCATAAGGGACATTTGAGGCATGACACTAGCCAGGAAGCGAACTGGCAGAGAAGAGACACTGGCACCACCACCAGCAGCAGCAGCAGCAGCATTGGAAAAGGCGAATGAGTGGGCAATTGACGACCCGCTCACCTGTTTCACCCCAGGGCAAAGCATCCAAAGACTGTCAGTCCTTGGCGTTTGGGAGCGGACTTACAGAGCTCAGACACTAGGCCCTAGCGTAAATTGGCTACACCAGCGGAGGTAGCAGGCATTGCCACACCGCAGCAAGTGCAACCAGGGGGGAGAAACTGCCCTTACCATAAGGGACATTTGAGGCATGACACTAGCCAGGAAGCGAACTGGCAGAGAAGAGACACTGGCACCACCACCAGCAGCAGCAGCAGCAGCATTGGAAAAGGCGAATGAGTGGGCAATTGACGACCCGCTCACCTGTTTCACCCCAGGGCAAAGCATCCAAAGACTGTCAGTCCTTGGCGTTTGGGAGCGGACTTCCAGAACTCAGACACAAGGCCCTAGCGTAAGCTGGCTACATTGGCGGAGGTAGCAGGCGTTGCCACACCGCAGCAAGTGCAACCAGGGGGGAGAAACTACCCTCTCCATTAGGGACATTTAAGGCATGACACTAGCCAGGAAGCGAACTGGCAAAGAGAGACACTGGCACCACCACCAGCAGCAGCAGCATTGGGAAAGGCGAATGAGTGGGCAATTGACGACCCGCTCACCTGTTTCACCCCAGGGCAAAGCATCCAAAGACTGTCAGTCCTTGGCGTTTGGGAGCGGACTTCCAGAACTCAGACACAAGGCCCTAGCGTAAGCTGGCTACATTGGCGGAGGTAGCAGGCGTTGCCACACCGCAGCAAGTGCAACCAGGGGGGAGAAACTACCCTCTCCATTAGGGACATTTAAGGCATGACACTAGCCAGGAAGCGAACTGGCAGAGAAGAGAGACACTGGCACCACCACCAGCAGCAGCAGCATTGGGAAAGGCGAATGAGTGGGCAATTGACGACCCGCTCACCTGTTTCACCCCAGGGCAAAGCATCCAAGCACTGTCAGTCCTTGGCGTTTGGGAGCAGACCTACAGAACTCAGACACAAGGCCCTAGCGTAAGCTGGCTACACCGGCGGAGGTAGCAGGCGTTGCCACACCGCAGCAAGTGCAACCAGGGGGGAGAAACTACCCTTACCATCAGGGACATTCGAGGCATGACACTAGCCAGGAAGCGAACTGGCATTGAAGAGAGACACTGGCACCACCACCAGCAGCAGCAGAATTGGGAAAGGCGAATGAGTGGGCAATTGACGACCCGCTCACCTGTTTCACCCCAGGGCAAAGCATCCAAGCACTGTCAGTCCTTGGCGTTTGGGAGCAGACCTACAGAACTCAGACACAAGGCCCTAGCGTAAGCTGGCTACACCGGCGGAGGTAGCAGGCGTTGCCACACCGCAGCAAGTGCAACCAGGGGGGAGAAACTACCCTTTCCATTAGGGACATCTGAGGCATGATTTCAGCCAGGAAGCGAACTGGCAAAAGATACTGGCACCACCACCAGCAGCAGCGTTGGAAACGGAAAAAGGTGAATGAGTGGGCAATTGACGACCCACTCACCTGTTTCACCCCAGGGCAAAGCATCCAAAGACTGTCAGTCCTAGGCGTTTGGGAGCGGACTTACAGAGCTCAGACACTAGGCCCTAGCGTAAATTGGCTACACCAGCGGAGGTAGCAGGCATTGCCACACCGCAGCAAGTGCAACCAGGGGGAGAAACTACCTTAAACATTAGAGAGAAAAAATTTAACTTTCCAAGCTAAGAGCTGGGTAACCCAATTTGGGCAGATTGAATTTAAGAAAGGCAATCTGCTCCATGAGATGAGGTGCCATGCGTGAGCGCTGTGGACTCAGTATGTTTCCAGTCATAGAAAACACGCGCTCACTTTGAACAGTGGTTGGCGGACATGATAGAAGCTGCTGCGCAACCCATGAGAGTGCAGGCCACACACTCTTCTTTTCATCCCAGTAGCTAAGAGGATCAACATTAGGAGCAGAAGGAACTTCACAGAGGTAAAGTTTGACCATTTCAGCAGCACTACTCTCCTTTCTGCTGCTAGCTCTGTCAGATGGTCCAACTATACTGCCAAGTGCCTCTTCCCAAAACGCAGCTGCTCCACTCAGCTGTGTTGTGCTGCTTGTGGCACTGCTGCTGATGCTGCTGCTAGGGGTAGCAGACCACATCATCTCTTCCTCCTCCTGCACCTCACCCTCCTCGGACAGCATTCCCATTTTACGCTGCCAGTCACGCACCTTGTTGACCAATTGCTCCCGGTAGCTACTGAGAACATTGAATTTCAAAGCTAGCTTTCCCTTAATTCTTGGATCACAAAGGCACGCTAGCATCATTTCGGGACTCTCTTCCATTCGCTTGCGAAGGTGTACTTTTAGCAGATCCTTCAGCTTCCTGACTATGGCTGCTACGTCAGGATGTAGAGTGCCACCTTGAACAGCCTCACGGTTTCCAAGGAACACATCCATCTTGCTGCCTAGATGGGAGAACACTGGGATTACCTGGGCCAGACTGGCAGTGTTTGAGCTTAAATTTTCTGTGGCATCCCTGAATGGTTTAAGGACTGCCACTAGCTGGGCGATCACTGTCCAATCCTCCCTATTCAATGGAGAGGTAATCCCAATATTGTGCTCTGAGGCAAGATTATGGATTGCCCTCTGCTGCTCCAAAATCCTCTCTAGCATGTCTAACGTGGAGTTCCACCGTGTACTGACATCCTGACGTAGGCAGTGTACGGGAAGACCTGACCTCTCTTGCTCTTCCCTCAAAAGTTGGCTAGCCTTAACACTATGGTGAAAGTGCCCAGCGATCTTTCTGCAGCGGGACAGAACTACTGCTGCCACATTAGTTCCTTCTGACATTGCTGCCTTCACTACAAGATGGATGATGTGGGCTGCACAGCGCACACCAACAATATGACCATCTCGCAGCGCTTTCACCATATTGGCACCTCCGTCAGTTACCACAAAACCAACTTCAACATTGGTGCCCGCCTCTGCTCCCACCCAAAGGCTAAACATTTTCCTAATCGCATGCAGAATATTTTGGGAAGTGTGCTTTTCATCCATCACTTCTGCATGGAGAAGGAATGATCGGTAGCCTGCTGCAGCAACTTCCTTAGACACACCGGGCTGCCACCAGTGTGCTGTCAAAGAAAGAAAGGCATGCTGGGCGCTAGGTGCACTCCACAAATCTGTAGTGAAATGAACACACTGACCAGCAGCCTTGGAAAGCTCCTCTTTCACTGCTGCAACACAGGACCGATACAGCGAGGGGACAATGTTCCTGCTGAAAGTGGAACGTGACGGAACTGTGTATTGTGGAGCCACAGCCGCCATCAATTGTTTGAAAGGCTCCCCTTCAATCATGGAGAAGGATGCCCCTCCAACAGCAATGAACTGACCAATAAGTCGCGTTACTTTATTGGCCTGCTGTTTGGGCATCGTTCTCTTGGAGTGGAATGCCCCAAATTCTTCCAGGGTGGGCTGGGCATGCAGTGCTCCAACCTGCCTTGGTCTCTGGCTGCCAGCACTAGTTGCTGCTGCTGCTGCTGCTATTGGCTCAGAAGAAGAAGCTGTTGGGGTTTTTCCACGGCCACCAGCTATGCTGCCTGCACTAAGTTTTACCTCTGCATCTTTCCCCAATAGCACAGCGTTGTGTTGAGTGCTGAGGTGATGCTTCATGCTAGCACTGGTAAAATGGCCAGACACTTTCCCTCTGCTTATTAGCTTCCCACAATGTTTGCACTTTCCATAGCGCCCTTCTTCAACATTTTCAAAGTGCTCCCAAATTGGGGCGCGCATAGCCTTGGAGTGTGCCTTGGGTGCTGCTCTTACTGCTCGGGGTGGATGAACAGAGGCAGAACTAGTGGTGGTGGGACTGGTGGTAACAGTACTGGCCATAGTGGGACTGCTAATTGCTTTAGATTTGCTAGGTTTTGCTGCTGCTGCTGGTGGTGGTGATGGTGATGATCGTAGCGGAGAAGGTGGAGGCTCAGGGGAAAATTGTGCACTAGTCATTTGGACACTGCTCCCTGAGGAATCTGATTCCTGACCACTCATCTCCTCTACTTCCTCTGGCTCATAGTCTAGCTCTTCATTAGCCAGATCGAATGGAATTCCTGCTAGGCTGGAGCTAAGACTGATATCGTCGTGAGACTCGTGACTAGTAGTAGTGCGAGCAGGAAGAATAGACTCTGCACTTGGCCTCTCAGTCTCAGGCTCCTCTGCTACCTCGCTAGGTGGAGTTCCACTATGTGTAGCCCTCTCTCTAACTGTCTTTACAAAAATTTTGTAAGGACTTGGTGGCTTGCTAGAGGTACTAGGAGGACATGGCGTGGCGGTACCAGTGGGAACAGTAGGCGCAGCACTAGTGGTGGTAGAGGCGGTAGAGGTGGGGGTGGTGGTGGTGGTGGTTTTCCCTACAAAGGAATGAGATCGCTTTGGTTTGGGACCCCTCTGAGTCTTGCTGCTAATTTGGCTCTGCTTGGTACCTTGCATGCTGCTGGTGGATGGGGAAGATGCTGCTTGGGGCAAAAGGCACTTCTTTTTAGTCACTGGGCTGGTACTACTTGTGCTACCCTTTAACTTTGAACGTGCTTCTGGTGCTTTAGGCTTTCCGTAAAAAACCATAGAGCTTGTGGGCCTAGCCGCACTACTACTGCCTGCTTTTGGTGCCTTTCCTTTACTTGATGATCCTTCAAGCAATGCTTCCCCAAATGATAAGCGAGAGCTTGGCCTACTTGGCCGACTAGACTGACGCAAAGGCTGCATCTTAGAACTGGTGGTGGTGCTGGTGGTGGTGCTGGTGGTGGTGGTGGTGGTGGTAGATGGAGCTTGTCCCTCCTTAGTCCCAAAAGGAGGATCCATTTCAAATTTTGTGTTGTGTGTGTAGTGTAGTGTAGTGTAGTGTAGTGTAGTGTAGTGTTTAAAAAACTATAAAAAAAAAATAAAAAAATAAAAATAAAAAAAAGGAAAAACGAATTAAAGACAAAAAAATTAGAGGAAGTTCTCTTCAGTGCTACTGCTTAAAAAGTAAAACTATGCACTACTGCACTGTGCTGTGTGCAATCTGCCAAAATCCTAAAGTTATTTAAATTATTAACTCAAGATTAACTATTTAATAACTAGCAGTATTTTATTTTTAATTTGAATTTACACGGGCCTAAGAGCTTAGCCTACTACTATGCTAGCCTAAAGCTATATTTCCTTACTATAAGTCTACCTCTAGGCAGACGCTCTCAAACCCACTAAGCTAAAGTGAGGTTAAATCAGATTCAGTATATGATTTATTAATTAATATTAAGTTATATAATATTAATAGATTAGAACTAATTTACTTATATATTATGTATTATAGATAGAAGAATATAGATTATGAATTAGAATTTAGAATTAGAATTACTTATATTATAGATTATGAATTAGAATATTATTATTTATAATATATTATAGATTAAGATTAAAGAAGATTAGAATTATTTTAGTACTACAGCTAGTAGCTTGAAGCTTTGCTTAGTACAGCTCGTCACAGTCAATTTTTCTTGAAAAGAATTAGAAATAAAATAAAATGTCACAGCAAAACAGTTATCTTCACTGCTTGCTGCACTCACTAGCCCAACAAGTTCACTTCACTGATGGACTGAGGTGAGCAAAACACTAAGGGTACTTTTAATAAAATTGAAATAAAATGTAAAATAAATGAGAAAATCTTTGCAAAACAGTTAACGTCACTGCTTGCTGATCAAAAAAAAACACAGCACTTATGCGGCTGCACTCACTAGCCCAACAAGTTCACTTCACTGATGGACTGAGGTGAGCAAAACAAATGAAATAAAATGAAAGATTAATTAAGAAAAATTGACTTGGTCTCTTACTGTTGCTAAAACAAAGCACAAACTATAGAGCTGCAGCACCAGTACTAATAAGATTAGCTGAACTATACGCTAGTAGTAATTAATTAATATTATTACTTTTATTTATAGCTAATTTAATTAACTATTAAGATAAGAAAGAATTAGAGAATTATTGATATTACTGATTTTAGATTAGACACTAGTAGATGTTCTGAATGTCTACAGTACACTCTACACTAGTATACTATTACTAACTATAACTGACAAATATATATATTTTATAATGAATTCAATTATTAATTATATTAATTAATATTACTGATTTTAAATTAGACACTAGTAGATGAATGTCTACAGTACACTCTACACTAGTATACTATAGTATATATATATATATGACTGACAAATATATATATATATATAATATTATAATGAACTATTAAATTATAGATTCTATTAAATTGTAATTTATAAATTCTATTTAATTTATTTAAGCAGGACAGGCAATAGGCACTAGTGCCAGCCCAGGGCAAGGGCACCCCAGTGCCACTGAGGCACTGGGTGCACTGTCAACTCAACAGCACTTACACTAAAGTTGATGACAAATTAATTTTAAAAAAATTAAATTAATCAAATTATTATTATTAAATATATTAATTAAGTAGCACTGAAGTGAGGATGAAGTACACTGTGAGAAATGGCAGGCTAAGGCTTACCAGTCTCACACAGAACAGAACAATCTCTCTGTAACGCTCGGATGCAGCACAGCAGTGTTGCCAAAGCAGTCACAGCGAAAAATGAATGGATCTCTCAGGCAAGCTCTGGTCTTATAAAGGCGCCTTCAGAATTCAAAAAACAGCAGCACAGGCATTGGACGAGACCCTTAGCGTTACGTCACAAGAGTGAGCTGATTGGACAGACGAGGATCAGCTCACTCCTGTTTGAAATTTTGGCGGTTGCGCGGCAAAAACGAAGACGATCACGAAGAATCTTCGATTCTTCGTGATTGTGAGTCTTCGTCTTCGCCTACGGTTTGCCGGCACTGTATTCTGTTCTACGTTCCTTCGGAACGAACAAAAAAACGGCCTCTTCGTGCTCGTTTTCATGTTCGCCCGAAGACGAATGCACAAGTCTAATAAAAACCCAACACGTGTAGTATCCAGCTGGTGGCCCCATGTATGTTATTTAGTGGCCACCTGCTTCCCATCCCCATACCCCTGCGTGCCACGTGGTAGTTTCACAAGCCGTTTAGAACTACAAATATAATACCTGAAGACTTGTCACTGAAGGCTTGCCAAATATTAATTTAACTTATCGACACCATCAAAAATTCAAATTATAAAAGGATTACATGCGACCGCAATCCAGGTGTTCTTAAAAGGTGACATCTCTGAACGTTATTACCCCTGTGCTAACGTCAATAAACCCAAATGATTTGGTTTAATTCAATCCGCAAACTGTAATATTAGTGACAATATAAACGGGATTAAATTGTTAATAAAACTGAAATGGCCGTTTTGTGCCGTGTTTAATCCAAATCTGTCTGAATATTGGCGTAGATGGGGGGGGGGATTACAAAATGTGACATTTTACGATCCAAAGAAAATAGTTGAAATAACAATGAGTTTGGCAAAAGGGATGATATTAAGATCTGGATATTACCAACATATTCCAAGTTTAAAAAACACATGACTTCACCCGTTCCTGGAATCGAAAATGTACACATTGGTCTATCGCACACATGTAGAAATATTAAGAATATGGAACGTTCATAAATAACATGGGGGTTGAGGTCAGAATTAACCATTTATTGTGCAGATTCAGGTCCTGGATTTTCTAAATGTGTTGCTCACTAAAGCATGTAAACTTTTTTATTACAAATACTTTATACCCATATTTTCCAATTTTTTTTTTTTATTTTTTTTTTTGCGTAGTTCTGCTTTCTACATCTTTCGAATAATCCCTTTTAAGAAAATTGGCATTTTTATCTTTTGCTTACTTTATAAATTCCAACCTGGCGTATGCATAAGGAGAAGAATATTTCTCAAAGTGACACATAGTAACTCCGAAATAATATAACGCAGCAACTCGATCTGCGTGAATTATTATTCACTATTCAAGTCGATTGCAAAAAAATGTGTTTTCACAAGCGAAAATGTTACGGAGTCATTCTATTAAATGGAAGTTCATGTAGACGTTGCAATATTTCATTACTGATTATTAGATAATTCATGATATTATTTTATTATGTAAAAAAAAAAACCATCAAGGTCCCCCAAAAAAAACACCCCAGTAATCCAGACGAGGAAAAAATAATGTCACAAAGCAAAATGAAATCAAAGAATTGTAACCTTTTAGTGAACTTTGGTCATTAATGAGGTCATTTTATGAAAGTGTTCAATAGGATAATTTTGACTTGAGCACAATAAGAATTCTGTCTGCCGGTATCAGTGCATCCGTTGGCTTTAAAGATTTGCACCCCAGGTGGCTTCTGAAGTTTTTTTTTCAAGTTTTTACCAAGTCGTCTTTATTTCTTTAACCCTCGCCGGCCACAACGACTCAGTTCTTTGATTTTTCTGCATTTCCAAATCCCCAAAAGGAGCAAAGATTTGGCTTTTGATTCCAATGGGAGCCCGTTTGATTGGCTGCTTCAAGCAGCCAATCAGTGACAAGAATCGTCGTACCACGGAGGAGGAAGTCAGCTACAACGCTGCAGCTTCTACCGTGGAGTCTTCTATAGTTGAGCTGTCAGGGACTGTAACATTTCCCTTTAAACCCATTGATATCTAGTAACATCTTTTCATCTTAAAATTGAGTAAAATAACCTGTTTTTTTACGGTAACAGGACTGGAACAAAAATCGGGATCACATCCCACTGTCTGCACCGCGGCAAAAAAAGATAAACAAATTATATGCAAAGTGAGATGAAACTCAATCAAAAAGGCTGTTTTGGTTCTAACAGAGTAAACAAATGGACCTCATTTTATCTCCAATGTTTATTATCTACTTTTTTTAGACTATTTATTTATCCTTTTTTTATCCGCTGTTTCCAGAGCAAAGAGGGAAATGTTGAAATGTTACAGTTTCTCAAAGACGAAATGCGGTTTTATGTACGCGGCTTCGTGTGTAACACTACATTTCATACGGTGCTTGTCCGTGCCAGACCCGTTTACCCATATAAATGATGGCAATAAAAAAAAAAACAAAAAAAAAAACCACACAGCTGTAAAGGACCACAAAATGCTTTATTCTCTTCTCTAACGAAACACAGACCTGCTGATTATGTGATACTGAATGGGTGTAATAACTTATACCTGTGTAACATAAAACACTCAAAAAATCCCAGCGTCTTAACACGCTACAACACTTTAAAAAATACTTCGGAAGAAAACTTTTTGTGGTTGACTCCTCTAGACAATTAAAAGTAGACTGCAGATCCTGCATAGCTGGGTATCCATTAATTGGCTTCTCATTCTGCTTGAAGTATTAAAGTGATCTTTTGAGCATCGTATGTTATTTGTGCTCCAAGGATGTAACTAAGATTACTTAGATAAGACCACCATGGGGTATAAAGGTGAGATTGGTATTGGTCTGCTTTAGGACCCAAAATATGTGTGGACAATTACAAAAGAAGGTATACTGGCCTGTCTCTTGTCTTCCATTGAGTGCCTCAATGAGCTTTAATGCATGTGATAGATCGGTGTTTCCTTTAAATTTTCATTTCTTGCCCTTGCAAATGCATGGGGGGGATTCAGCAGAGCCCCCCCCCAAGCACCCAGCTTCCACCAAACACATCTTCTGATCACCACCCAGCTTCAGTGTTGGCCAGAAGAGAGTTCCAGGAGGTCTAACGCAGATATCGCTCCAAAAACATGGCGGCGAAGGGTGCAGTACTCTGCAGCTCTGGAGCTGAAGCTTCTCCTGAACGTTATTTTTTTTTTTCTTTTTTTTTTTTTCTTTCATTAAAGTATATTTTCAAATCTCGCAGACATCTTTGTTTCCTTTATTTTTAAATGTTTTCGTGTTTTTTTTGGTGACGGTGTCATTTTGAGGTCACCTTGTAGCACCATTCCCAATTTTGTTATTTGAAGCGTTTCTCTGAGATTTAAACATTTTTTCAGACACCGCCTTGCTTTTTTTCCCCTAATATTATTTCAACAGCCAGTGATTTATAGCAAACACACTTTGATGAATTTGCTCCTTAATTAGGAATGAGGTAACCCTAATATTTCAGTCTCTTTACGTTTATTATGTAATTGGATATATCCATATATATATATATTGCTAAAATTGTTAGCAACGATCCATCTTTTTACACCACTTTGGCGCTTTGCCAAGAATAATGGAAGACAATTGTAACCCAATATTTTGTGGAGTTCTCTGACAGCTACTATAGCAACAACATTCCAGACTAACGTCACCGAATGACAGGGAATCGTAGGTATGGACCTAATTGAGCTAGGCCTAATTATAAAATATGTTTATACTATTGACTCGCCCTTTAAACTCTGGGAGTGACAAGGTCTAGCCTCGAATGAGAATATTTAACTTGCTAATGTTGCATACCGAACATCCCGAGGGAAAAGTCCAAGCGCCGTGTTATTGTTTATTTTGCTAAGTGATAGAATGTTGGTTTTGTTTCTTATTTGCATATAATGGACAGAAAAAATGAATCTGAGCTTTATACATATTGGATAGAGCTGAAAATACATGTTGTATTTAGCATTACTAGTAGAACACTTCTCATGTTGGAAGGTTCCTGGGTGACGGAGCCCCACCACCAATACTATAGTTTAATTACGGTTTTTGAAAGCATGGAATTTGACGGGAGATGAGACCCATTCAGCCCATCTAGTCTGACCGTTTTTTCCTGCTGTAACGACCGAAGCCTTAATCAGTTCTTGAGCTCATCTTGGATTCCCATGATGACCCAAGAGGACCCATGAGGACCCAAGAGGACCTTAAGCTTCATATTTTAAAAGAAGTAGAAGCAGCAAAGTGGTTATAGCAGCATATCTACAGCAGAATAAGACACGTTTATTTCGATGTCCATAATCCATTTTCACATACCGGCACTATGTTACTATGTTACTAGGTTTACTATGATTCTTTAACCTGTGGTGTAGCGGTGATCTCAATAAGACAAATTATGCCTTTTTCTTGAGCACCTTGTAGGTCGTCCCTTAACATAAAATAGGCTAAAAGAGGGTTGCTAAGCCTTTCTTTGAAAAATGCTGATACTGGACAACTTTGCAACATATTTTTTTTTACCTACCTCTTCTAATCTGAGTTCCTGAAGAAAGTGTGTTTCTGTCTGTCATTCCAGTACTCTGTTGTCATGACTTTGCCTGATGGAGACATGTTACATTGAGCGCTTGTAGGTGCATATTAGTCTGACTTGTTTGTGTAGGTATGTCAGGTTTTCCTGACCTCTAATGCCCCTGTTTATTCTCTCTGTGAGCTTGCCTTTGCTACATTCAGTCCTCCCTCCTCTCCCCGAGTCCTGTGATAGGATGACTATATACCCTAGGCCTATGACGCCTCAGTAAATGTAACAATGGGCTTCTCTTCCATTAATTCTTCTTCCTCAGGTTGTGTAAATTGTGTGAAATTAGACTTGGTTGTTGTGAAACTGAAGAAAAAAGAACTAGCAGTTCCACTTATGTCCACAAGAGGCATAGTGAGTTATATGCAGTCACCTTTTTTGTCGGATCCTTTCTAAGTTTCATCATGTCCAGTATCCAGTCTCATGTCCATTAAGCAAGTAATGCTCTTTTTGGAATGTTTGGGCTCAAAATTCTTACACTGCCTGTTAAGAGTGGCTCTACCATTCTAAGACACACTAAGCATCTGCCCTGGCCCGGTATAGGGCGCCATCTTGTTGGCAAGCGCGTGCACACAGAAGAGGCCATTAGATGTATAGTTGGCCTAGGGTGCTAAGAATTAAGGGCCGGTCCTGCTGCATTTAGAAGACTAGAAAGACATTTAGTTTCTCCTCCGGATTACACAGAGCAGCTGCAAAAACTCAACCAACATATGTAGAATTGAGTCATTTAGCAGTTTCTTGACACAGCAATTAGCAATGGCTCATTTCTTTCATTTCATAAACAGAAAGCTACTTAATCCAGGATGTTGTGTCTCTCTCGTGATTTAAATTATTGAATAAATACTCAAACTTTGTAAGCAAACAGAAATAAAATCATTTCGTACCTCCAGCATTCTAGCTGCTATGTACTTAAACACCCACAATCCACAGATTAAGAGTTAAGAGCCTCCTGGAGGCCTGGGCATTATGGGAAATGTAGTCTAGGATAGCGGTTCAATGATTTTAATGAAAGAACCTGTAATACAGAATTAGAACATTACTGATGCATTACCTAGCAATTCCCCCACTGGTAATATCTGGTAACATGTGTTCTGAAATTATTTTGCAAGTTGATGTTTGATGATGTAATTATGAATCATTAAAAACAACTTACTAGAAATTCCTGGAAATAATTATCGTTCGACCCGCAATGAGTATGTTTCACAAAAAAAAGGCATGAACCGGCACGAGACTTACGTAGAATGCAATCATTCCGCATGCTTGCGGGCCTGAGAAGGGAAATCTCGGTGGACCTCTTTTCAGCTTACAGCAAAACCTTTTCCGAAGTATTATGGTAATGTTCATTTTCATTCATGTATACAATTTGAGAATATCCTCTCGTGTTGGTAATCAGCAGAGAGGGTCGGCAAAAGGCCAAACATGTGCACCGGGTCTCCTGCCTTGTTTCCCCTACTTGACGCAAGGGACCAAGTCTTCCAAGTAATCCAAACACTGAAGGTTTTAGCTTTTTTTTTTTTTTTTGCTATCTGTTTTTTTGTGATTTCTTGCTGTACATTGGTGTTATTTCTTCAAAATAGGTCTAAATATATTAATAAATATGTCCTAGAGTTTAGATTTTTTTATATAATGGGTTATGAAAAGTGAGATGGTTGCCATGTTGAATTTATCATCACCAGCATTGATTAAAGCCAACCAGATAGCAACTTCTGTTTACTTTTCAGCAAAATTCAGTTGGGTCTTCAGGTTTCTTAAATATTGATAAAAAGCACCTGGGTGAATCTTGAGCACCCTCTCCACACCCAACATACCCGCTTACCTAGATATGTGCATAAAGTTCTTCACAGAAGGTCAGTGGTTTGGTCAATGGACAGGGTAGAACCAGGATGGTTGGATCTATGGGTAGAAGACACCAAATGACCTCCTATGGCTTTTTACACCTTTGGGAAGTTTCCTACTTACTTTAAGGGTAATCTAGTGGAGCGAACGTTTGGAACCCGAGGTTGAAATAAAACCCACAAGTACATAATAAAGTCAGTACGAATCAAACATTCCGGGCAAAAATTCTCGTAGCACTTAACGTCAACAAATGATTTTGCTGAGTTGCAGTTGAGCTTCAAATGAACTTTCTCTAGTTTTTGTTGGGTACCATTCAACTTTTTTTTTTATACTTTAACAGTTAGCTTGCTGCTCTTCCACAGATAGCATAAAACATAAGCGAGGCTCTGTGGGTGATTTCTCAACGTGTCATGATCCATATTCAGTGTGTCGAACGACCCCTTTAATACATGTTCCCATCAACAGCACTCACTAAGTCAACTACAACTTAATGACTTGAGATGAAAGCTGTCTCAACTTTAAAATCTCAAATCTCATATTGGGTTCCATCAAGTTCCACCCTACAGCTGTGAAGTTAAAAGTCTATTTTGTTATTTATGTTGATTTTTTTTTTGAATATCTGACCAGTCTTTGGTCAAACTGCCACCTCCTAAATAGTCAATGGCTTCAACTCAACTACCAAGCTGAACACCAACTTCACTTTCTGTGACAAATGGCTCGGGAGACCAACCAAGCTGAGTCTTGAAGTTGACCTTGGTGAACCTCAAAGTTTCTCCATTTAAGCCAACTCTTGCCCTCAGAAACTCTGAACTCAACTCAGCTTTATTGAATTGAATCCTAAATTTCAGAACTATAGAACTTCAGAACTCGCTGTAGTTTACATTTGTTAATGTTTCATATTTATGAGACTTTCCTGCCATCCATTACAGAAGACGTGAGCCTTGAGGGTTAAACGTTAGGTTTAAACAGCTCATCGGCTGGTAAAATAAATGAAAAACGCCCATTTTTTCTGAAATCATAAATATTTAGTGAATGTGGTTATGTTACGTATTGGTTGTAGGTCGAGACTGATATGGAAAAAGCCTGTTGTTGAGCGATGAATCAATCACCCAATTTGCTGCGGCGCTTCCATTAGCCACCCGCTAGATCCTTGCGAGTAAGAAATCGGCTGTTTATTAAAGAGCAAAACGTTTCAAGTCTCACCAAATTTGAATTGAAAAAGTTCTGAGGTTTCGTGCCTTGAGTATTGGAGTTGCGTTTGAGATGTATACTCGAACCTTTGCCCGCTCAATGAAGGATGTGGCGTATCCTTTTCAAAGAGGCACACATTTCAGATGTTTTCTTTGGCATCTTCTGGGCACGGCATGCTGTGATTTAACAGCCCTTGAAATGAACAATCTGTTTTGGAAACCGATATGAAGTTACATTTCTTATTTTGCTTAGACTTTCTTTATTAAATACCATTAAAGTCTTTACGTTTAATTGAATGTAGAGGACCCTATTAATTGTTCTGTAAGCACCATCTAGTCTGCTTGTTTCCTAATGTGGAGACTCAAACCTTAATCAGTCGTTGGTCTCGTCTTAGATTCAGGAGCCGTATGTCTATCCCATACATGTTTAAATCCCCTCACTGTATTACCCTCTACCACCTCTGCTGGGAGGCTGTTCCACGTATCTACCACTCTCTTAGTAAAGTAAAACTTCCTTACATTGCATCTAAGCCTCTGACCCTCCAGTTTTCAATCTTGACTTCTTGTTCTAACAGTTCAACTTTTTTTTAATTCGATTTATGCATGTTACAATTTATATTCCTTTATTTTATTTAACACTGCACAGCGATGTTGTCTGCTTCACCACACTGAGCTGATGCTTTATGGCAATGCTAATGAAGTCCCTTCCCATAGACTTTAATAAGTCAGAATGACCAACTGTGTGATTAAGACCGAGTCGTTCTATTATTTAACACAGGCATTATGATAAGGGGTCATGGTGTTTGTCTAGTTGATTGGGCTAAAATGACAGAGTGATACAAATGGCTAATATGCAGCTGCTGGAAACAAAATATGATACAAAAACTAGAACGGTTTTAATAAAGAGAAACAACACAATATTTTTATAAACATATTATGCTACAATGTTTTTTATTGACTCATCCCCTTTAATTATAACTGCAAAACATCATAGTGTTGGTCGTTGGTCTCAAATGCTCTGCTTGATAAACAGTTTTATTTCAAACAGATGTGACGCATATGAATCTTATTAATATCATCCAAGCGGCTTTGATTTATATAAATTCAACTGGATCTGATTTCTCTATTGTGCTTTTTTTCATATGTAATATGGATTTTGATACCAAACAATGTAATTCTTTGGAAAAAAAGATTTTTTTTCTCCTTACAATTTGAATGTCTTTGAGACGTTCAGCTGTTTCCAATTGCCAGGAATATAAATGATCTCCCTGTAGTTTTAACCCACTGGCTGACTGCGGGGCCAAAAATATAATGCTGACTGACTCGACAACTAGCTTTGTAACAAGTTTGCAGCCAGGGAGCCCAGAATAAAATATGTATCCACAAAAACAAACCTACTACTAGCATCAGTCTTCTTGATATAAAAACCAAACATTATAAGACATAGACAGGCACAATCAGCAGCTGGAGCCTCCCAGCAGTACTTAAGCATTTTTATTACTAAATTCAAGTTAAAAGCCTGTTTTAGGTAGCTAGGTCAGCCATTTGTATGAGTTCTCACTCCGTTCTATGAAACTCATCCACTAGACAAAACACCCTGGCTCCTTATAATACTAAATGTGGGAAACAATAGAATGGCTTAGTCTTGGTCGCCCGGACAGACACTCTGACTCATGAAACTCATGAAACTATGGAGGAGCGGACTTCATTAGCATTGCCATAAAGCATCAGCCCAGTGTGGTGTTTGAGCAGGAAAAGTGACCCAAAATATCACATGACTGATAACAATGGCGCCTCCAGGTCTGCAGATAAAGGGAGTTTATTGGAATAAAATGCAATAAAATCTGATTTTTGTCAATGTCGACCAACATTAATGTATACAGAACTGGGTTTTTTCCTTTAACGATACACCTGCACGCATAGTGTTCTTATCCCTGTTGACTGTAATTTTCTCTTGATAGCCATCTCAGAGGATGTAATCCCAATATAATATATACATTACATGGTTGCCCTTTCTTCTATTGTTCTTACCTGTGAATTTTAAATTCATTTTCAGCTCCCTTAAGTTAGAACCCTGTCTAAGTATATTTAAATTTTCAGATAGCTTTATGGGGTTAAGACTACTATTTGTGAACACTATCCCTATTAATGTTCTCTTGGCTAAAGCCTTCCTTGCATCTCCATCCTTGTGATATCTGACCTTCTGTTGTGGAACGCCAACTCTGGATATGCCTCTGGCCACCTCCATTCCCTGGTTACTGATCTGTAAGTTGTAATAAGCTTGACCCCGGACTCTGGTTGGATTTTTTTAACGAGAATACGTGCCTATGTTCAGTAATATAGATGTTGCCATATTCTTTTTCATTCCTGTACGGGGAAATATACAGAGAATTCCCGCCGGGGCGTTGAGAAGGACCACTGTTTAGTCGGAAACCTTGCCCATCAAGATATAGGTGAAGTATTGCTCCCAAGCGTGAGTTTTGACAACAAACATGAGGACAGCGAATACGTATTACCTTATAGAAAGAAAGCACGTCTGTCCTAGGACTTAAGACATATGCTTTACCGTTTGAACTTGAAAGCTATTTGGAAAGCAGCGACACAGTAACAGTGCAGTGGAAATTAGCAGATAAAATTAGTGTTTGCTGAATTTGGCAGAACTTCTGGAAAATGGTATTTGGCCTTTGGAAAGCCTTCAAAGCTACTGATGCTGGAACCGTGGATTGGTATAAAAGAAGAAATAATAAAAAATGACATGCCTTTTTGGAAAAAGGTGCAAAGGACACACATATAACGTTTTTTTGGTCATCGCATGCGTCTTTTTTTTTTTCAGAACGCTTTTAAAGTATTGCATAAAATAATAGCCACGTCTACTTTTTATTAGGCGAAAGAAAAACATTCTTTGATGTAGCAATTCTATTGCTGACAATGTGTAAAAGATTTACAATTGCATGTCATTTAAATAATTCCATTACTGGACTAGAATCTTCAGCCGCTCCGTTCTTGTAATATCTGTATGGGAAAAGTTACAAAGAAACTTTTGCAACAATTATATAAAACTCAAACTGCTTTATACTGTTATAGTACTAATAATCCTGGTGGGTCCTTCAGATGTTCTTCACTGTGTCCATGGTGCATTCTAAGCAATGGGCATTAATAGCCAACTTGGCCACCACTGTTGGGATGCGTTGGCCAACTGGTTGGGCGAGTGAGTGCTAGAGCCCAATGGCTTGAGTTGTTTTTTGGGGGTTTCACATCTTTTCTTTTATGAAGAAGCCAAAAAGATCTGACCATTTTTGGTAATTTGGTACGAGATTGGGAATAATGGATCCACTTAACCCTCGATGTGGTTGGCGCTCATTAGATCTTATCCTTCCAATGCCTTCTGACTCCAGAGAAGGGGAAGAAGAAGTTTGGGACCTGATTATCTACTTTGGATTTGGACTACACATATTCTGAAAGACCGGAGCCATAACAATTTTTGGGCTTCAAAAAACGTAAGATCTAAGCTTAATAAATTAAACAAATCAATAAAAAAGATCAGATCTGCACAGCCCCTACGGAGTGACTTTGACCTGATACTCATGAATACTTTTCTTCTGTGATATAGAGATGCTCACTGATTTATAATTTAACAAATTTCGAATGTCTTATACACATTGTTCCGCTTCTCTCAGAGGATTTCAGTTTTGTCCTCTCTGTTCTAGGAACAATTAAACGATTTGCTGTAATTTGACAAACATGACTGGAACAAAAGTTAAACATTTTATAACACAATAAATCTTTTGAAACTAGGATAAATTGTATTGCTTACTCCCCCCCCAAAAAAAAAAAGACTCCAGTAATTAAATGTTGATTCTCCACCAGACTGCAATAGAAAACGTTGCGGCGTAAAACATGATACATTTCAGGTCACACAGAGTCTAGGGCACGATGTTCAATGGCGATGAATTTTTATTTGTCACTGCAGGTTTGTAAATTGTGTATACATTCTCAAAAGGTTATTCCAGGAGAAACTGTAAACGTCAGACAACGTGAATCAGCAGACAAGGAGTGGATATTGTTTAAGAACTGTCTGCAGTCTGCTTGGAACCTAACGTTAAGTGAAACAAAGAGATTCACAGTGTCAGTTATACGATGACTTAACTGAAGAAGAAACATTTAAGTCAAGGGAAGGGGTTGTAAGGGGACACTTGTGGGGATTGTGAAAGAAAAGGGAGGTAGAATCATATATTACCCCTCTGGTACTCAGAAACAGCTGTCTATGAGTGGTGTCTTGTACAGCGGGCAATTACTTTCAAGGGATCCATGTATAAAGTGGATATAGGCAAAAGGTGATCATTGTTGACCTTATTTGCATGTGCCTACCCAGAATCCCTTGTGGTTGTGGCAGCACCATGAGATTTCTGAGGGAAAAACAAACCTTCTGGCATGTCTGGTGTCTGTAGATGAGTGTTTAATAATACTTCTACTACCCCTTAAATTTAAGAAGAAGGGTTTTCCATCACCTTTACTCACCATAACTTAGGTAATGGTATTCCTCTGGTACTCAAGTACTGTAATTTATGCCTTTATATTTGCATAATGTGTTTCCGTCATGGAGATGAAAAGGTTTATTTAGGAAGAGTCTTTATACACTTAATTGATTGCTATGCGTTGATATTAATACAAACTTATACAATAAGCCCTGTGGACAGGGATCTCCTTTCCTAATGTAGTTATGCTTTTTGTACTCAAAAAAAGTCTGTATGACCTTAGTTTTCTCTGTTGGGTCTCCCACTTCATGACAATGCCATCGGGTGCTTTCCCATGCCTTGAAGCGGACCTTCGTGTCTGGTGTCTTTTATGCGGTTCACCAATGTGTGGCTTGATGTTTGAACGTTCCATTGCACCCCTTGTTTATTATAAAGCACTGAGTACATCTGTCAGCACTACATCTATCACAGCACTTAAGCCCATGTCCTGCTTCAAATACAAGACCAATAGGTACGGAATATTTCCATGGACATATTTTACTTGTAACTTGGAACCAGAATTACATTTTTCAAGTAGAGAGTTCCTAATTATTGTTCCAGAAGTTCTGTCATCACTGACCAGACTCATTATAATCTCTGCTCTTAAATCTAGATTTCTGTGTGGATACAGAAGCGCCTTCACTTTGACTTCAATTTAATTTTATGCTTCATGCAAGTCAAGATGAGCTACTGTCAAATTTGTATATTTTCTTCTGACTCGCATAAATAAATGTCAATCTCTCTATTTTAATCCACTGTGTGTACAGTACATACCACCGTCTACAATCTGGTTATTATTTTGCTTTCCAGACGTGCAAATTCATGACAATATGTAAAACAAACCTCCAAGATGTAAGCACATTTACTGAATCGCTAATTGAACAGCAAATAAACAATTTGATCTTTTGTATAAGCTAAACAATAGAATCATTAGTATAAAAAATATAAATTAAGTTTGGAATCAGGAGAAGAGAATAAAGAGGACATGGTTTCTTAGGACTCCTCAACTCAACTATTGTTTTGGAGATGAAGACCCACAAATAAAGTTAAACAAATAACAATTTCCACCTTCAGTTTTATGACATTATATCCCTACAATATGCTCATAAAACCAAGAAATATGATTTGGATAAGATTATATCGATCATTGAGAACTTTCGAGGGTGTCCTACATTCCAATTGGATTCCAATTGGCAAAAGACTACAGAAGCAGCTATACCTACACTTGCAAGCAACCTAAAAATCACGTGCTACCAAAGAGACCTAAGGAATCTAACAACAATGAAACCAACAATATGGTTTCTACAAAGATAAGCTTCAAGGAGACATCAGAACCCTGTGCAAAGGACTCGTTGTCACAAAGAAGAATGTCTCCGAAATGATTAGCATTCCTAGTCATCGTTTAGACTTTCATAATGTTCTCCATATGGTCTGGTTTGTGCATCCTGAACCCAATGGTTATTGTTATACACAAATATAATAATATCATTATTTATTATTGTTTTATAATATCTATACTAAAGAAAACTTTCTATAGAGGACATTCTATTTTGTACCTATGTATAATGCACCCCCATCGGTAGATGAAAATGTGGAGTATTAAAAGGGAGACACTAGTTTATATATTATTAAAACAGCGTCAGATTCAATAATTTCAAAATTATGTTGAAACCATCTTTTTTTAGTTAGCTGATTAATTTAATACAATGCGGTTTTGCAAATAACTTGTTTAGTAAATTTTTATGGTTTTTAGTTCTTATGCAATCTTAAAACAATAAAATATTTGCCTGGTCTGTGAGATTTGATGGACCCAATATTTTAAATGCAATTTCCAATCCAGATGTTTGTAGACCTAAAATCTTTTTTTTTTACACATCGAGAAGTTGGTAAATAAATTTTATTTGGCTGGAATATAAATGGATTTTATGATGTGTAAAATGGTTAATTTTATTATAGCACAGCTTAGCCAAGATGACAGTCCACGTCTCATTGTTTGAAAGGATCAAGGGATCAAAGAAAGGCAAACAGAACGACATATTTTAGTATTCTACTCTCAGAGCCAGCTTAAAGAAAGAGTTGTACAGCACAATGTCAAGTGCTATGGGTGTTTGACCCAGCGTTACTAGACTCTATTCCTCCCCATAGACATGCTTACCTGCTCCTGTCTCAACTATTGCTCATTCATGTAATCAATCTGTGAACTGTTTGTGAGGGTCTGTGACTTTAAATATTGCAAGTTTCAGGAGAGGACATGCAAGCTCAATATAAACTAACATGTCCTCACCCAAAGCTCACAACCCTCCCCCAGCTACATTAAAATGAAATAAAAACATAATAATAAAATAGGTATTAAAAAAACCAACAAAGCAGGGGTCCTCAGGCCAAGTATTGTCCCCTTCTTCTCCCACCCCTTAAGTAGTGGGGCACTGTGTAATTAAAGTCCCTGGGTATCTATGCCACTTTATAAGCCCCTATGCCCCATCCCGGCTAATGAAGATGAAGATAATATATATATAAATCCCACAAGGGAGGCACAAACCCGAAGCCATGCCCCCATAGACCCTTCTGAACCCAAGGTGAGTATACTATACATTTTCAACTTTTCCTGGTCCCTAAATCCATGTGTCTCTCTTTCCTCTCCTGATGCCCTTCTTTTTTGTAGGAGCTCAGAATGTTTGCTGGGTATGAGGGTATCGCAGGGTTCTACAGCCCTAAAAGCCCCAATAATGTGTCTAGAAATAGCAGGAAATGACCTTATAAATAATATACATTCTTCTTCTACATTAAAAGTTCCCATAACAAGTTTTTGTAAAGCCCCACCACAAGCCATGCTCCAGAAAACAGAGTGTCCTTCTGACTAATTGAAAGTTTGGAAAAAAACAATACTGAGTTAAGGCCTAAAGAAGATTTTGGTGACAGTTGGGGGAGGAAAGGGGTAAAGGATTTCCAGGAAAACCTAAAAATACCAGTTTCTATCATCCAGAAGAAAAAAAGAAACCCAACATTTTATTTGTGGGCAGTTTTACATGTGTAAATGATTGAGTAAAGCATTATATATGGAATGGAAGCTGCTTCTGACCTCGGAGGGGTGAGGACCAATTTGTAGTGGGAATTAGGATCTCAGGAATTCCATGTATTTCCCACAAGATATCCTAAATTAAAGTCTTGCTTTGAAGGCAGTGTTCCCAGGGATGATATGACATCAGTAAGCCCCGAGACACTGTTTTCTGTGAATACAGTAGATTTTAATTGTTAGTGGATCCAATCTCCGCTGATCATATGATGATACATTTTGTTTACACAGTGGCTTTTTAGTATTAAACACTACAATTGATTCACATAATCTGTAATGGAAAGTAACTGCTGATGCGTTGATCTGAAAAATCCATTTTTTATTTTATATAGGCCCCATTTTTAAAGATTGTTTAATGACAGGTGCGCGCAAAAGCTGGCGGAAATTATGATCTTTGAGGGTTTCTACATGGTCAAAAGGGCTACCTAATGACAACTTTTGTAAACCCTTCTGAAAGTTTTTGCTGCCAGCCATCATATGCACTTTTTTAACCCCTTAAGGACAATGGGCGGTCCCAAAACCCATTGAAAACAATGCATTTTCAGCCCATGCGTGTACGGGCTTTGTCATTAAGGGGTTAAAGTTTTCTTGTGGTCCCTTTATCAAGTGCATGGGGGGGGGATTTTGCAGAATCCCCCTAAATGCATTTGCTCGTTCCTCCACCCCACAGCTAACTGCCCGCAGGAGATGCATTAAGCCAAATCCATCTCCCTACATGCATGGATCTGGAAGCTGCGTTCAGGGGTCTGTTTAGACCCCCATGTGCATTTGTAAAGTCCTCCCATTAACTTCAACGGCAGCGCTTTCCTGCTACCGATTAGTTGCTTAAGCTGTCAATCAGTGACAGGACATAGTATTATTGGTTTCAGTGTACCAATAGGCTAGGAGACCATCCATACTGAACCAACATATTTTAGATGGATCGTTAACATGGACAATCATACATTTGATGAAGGGCTGCCCATGAGCCGTACATACATTGTGCACCGTAACATACAGAGCAGTAGAAGGACACGCCAGCCATCATATGCTCTTTAACGCATGTGACAGATGGGAGGTCCCTTTAAATTTTATATTTTTGTTTTTAAATTGTAAAAATAATGACTATAATATTGTTTTTATTGAAAATGGGGGCAGTCACCCCAACATGACCACCTGCCCTGCGTCAGCTATATAGAAAAGCCAGGCTGAGCTTGCAAACAGCTTTGGTTTGTGTCTGTGTCGGTACACGCCACTCATTATGGTTTGGGTTAGGGCTACGGATTATACCCAAAACCACTTTTTTAGTAGTCTGGCTGTAGTTCATAGAAAGGTCAGACTTCATCATCAAGGAATTGTACATTAACTTAAGGTTTAAACAAGATTTCAATGAATGATTAATACTGATAGGATTTTCATTCCAAACATTAAAGAAAAAAAACAGAAAGATGTCTTTGTAGTTTGCAAAAATCTACTTGCCCATGTTATGGTTTTAGGAAACTACAGACTAGAATGAATCGAAATGTTGAAATGTCATGTGTAATGATCTCAATCAGCTAGAACATTTACTATTTAAAGTTACAGTGGGAAACTCTGCTGAATTGCAAAGGAAAGCAACTATTTGGAAAATCAATTTAAATTCTTCAAGGCTTAAATTATTTCCAAACAAGGCAATGAAATTCAAGGTGTCAAGATTGACTACTGAATCACCTAGATTACGTATGTATGGATGTGAGCATGCATGTGTACTTGTGTGTTTGAGCATGGATGTGTACTTGTATGTTTGAGCATGGATGTGTACTTGTGTGTTTGAGCATGCATGTGTACTTGTGTGTTTGAGCATGGATGTGTACTTGTGTGTTTGAGCATGGATGTGTACTTGTGTGTTTGAGCATGGATGTGTACTTGTGTGTGTGAGAGCACATCTCTGATATCCACCTATACAAACACCCTTAAAACCCAACACATAGAGGACATCTCTCTGCTCCTTTAACGGTTTTGGCCCCGTCCTGTCCAAAGACTTTTTGCCTCGCTACACCATATCGCGAGAATTCCCAACCACCCGGCATTCACTAAGCTTCAACTCGCGACAACTTTAGATGAAAACTAAAGGAACACCTTTAATTGGACCACTACCACTGAATTATGCTTTCCTCCTCCACCATACAGTATCACCATATAGTTCACACACTCCTTACTACTACCTAAAGTGTAAGCTCTATGGTATAATATATTATAATATAATTTTATACACATATCAAAATGTCTGTAGACTTGTGTGCACTTATTGTACCTCCTTTTATTGTACTACAAACTGTAAGCCACTAAGTACATCTGCTGACGCTTAATGAATAAAAATATACATGCATACGTACATAAACTCTCTAAAACTTTATTTTAATTGAAATAGACTTTAAGGCATGGAGCTACATCTGACAAACTCAAGATCTCACAGCATTTCAAAGCTTTAAGTTTCACACTCAGTTGTTTAAGCTGCACATTGCCCAAAACCCCTTCAATTTTTCCCAAGGACACTCTGCCAAAATTCTGGTGGCGGAGGTGGGGGGGATCTGATCCAAACTTTAGGCAGTTGGATCCTGTATTCCAAGGACTATTAAGAAATTTGGAACATCATGAAAAAAAATATGTATCTTTATGACAGTCACCATCTTTATCAACCAGTTTATGATCCGTGTCGGTAAGCAGTCTGAAAGCATGGCTAACTTCATCGCCAAACCTATCATAAAAAATACCGCATTATATGTTTTATCACTTCACGTATAGTTAGGGCCGGAAATATTTGAACACTGACACAAGTTTAGTTATTTCGGCTGTTTACCAAAATACACGTACGTTACAGTTAAATAATAAATATGGGCTTGAAGTGCAGACTTTCTGCTTTAATCTGAGCGTATTCACATTCAAATTGGAAGAAGGGTTTAGGAATTACAGATCTGTAATATGTAGCCCCCTCTTTTTCAAGGGAGCAAAAATAATTAGACAATCGACTCATGTGTGAGCTATTCCCTCATTATTTCTTCATCAATTATCGATTCGAAGTGTGGCACGAAGTGTGGCACCCACAACATATGGTCCAAGGAGCTCAACAAATTACTCAATCAACAATTTGAGAAAAAAAGATCGCATTGGTGAGCTCTGCAACACAAAAAGGCCTGCACATCCATGGAAGACAACAGTGGTAGATGATCGTAGGATCCTTTCCATGGTAAAGAAAAAAACCCTCACAACATCCAGCCAAGTGAAGAATACTCTCCAGGAGGTAGGCATATCATTATCCAGGTCTACCTTAAAGAGAAGACTTCACAAGAGGGTTCAGAGAAGGTTCTCCACAAGGTGCAAACCATTCATGAGCCTCAAGAACAGGAAAGCCAAATAAGACTTTAGCAAAAAGCATCTTAACAAGCCAGCCCAGTTCTGAAACTTTCAAAATTATGAAAATTGTGTCAGTGTCCAAATCTTTCTGGACCTAACTGTAGGTTTACACCCATGGCCACCACTTATCTTCTGAGAAAGCTTATGGTAATGTCTCCATTCTTGTTAAGCAGTGACTTTTCCCTGTTTTGTCACAAAGAAAGGTGTTGTTCAGGTGCTTTGTATAAAGGAAGTCTAAAGCGTTGATACTGATAGGAGGTGAGGTTTAATATCTTCAGTACAGGTAGGTGTCAACTTTTGCCCATATTCGAAAAATGGCAGAAAAAAATGCTAAGTCTCCGAAAACAACATAGAAATAAATGGAAGCTACAAGAAGATAGTAGAATTCTAAAGTTAAAAGTTTAGACACTACGTACGCACTACTGGGCACTATAGTACCGTGGGAAAAGTAGAAAAGCGATGAGGTATTCCCGAACAAATCACAAACACCACATGGAAAAACTGTGTGTCTCGACATGTGTCAAACGTTGAGAGATCTAGTTTAATTTGATTGACCAGAAACTACAGAAGTCACAAGCCCTTGTATGCTAACAGTTGATGATGTTTCTCATGTCCTCGCCTGAAACTTGCATATTTTTTAGTTAACCTCTCAATATACCTCTTTTTTTTAAAAAAAACACCTTAAATGGACCCCCTATTAACCAACATGCATTTTTGCCAACTCACATACACTCACAATTTAGCGAATAACAACATAGAAATAGAAACATAGAATTTGATGGCAGATCAGAAACATTCTGCCCTTCTAGTCTGCCCATAAATGGAACCAAACTGTTTTGTTTTTTTCATAAAAGATGGATAGAATATAAAAAAGTTTCCCTTTCTAGACTTAACTTCCCAATTAATTATTGAATTCATATAGAATTCAAAATCGAAATATCATAGTAGGTTCTTGGAAACCGAATAGAGTAAAGCCAAAAGGTGCTCAGCAGTAGGTACAGCAAAGCATTTCATATCTAAGCATCTCTTACTGATGATAACAGATTTAATTTACATAAAAGACAAACTTGAAAAATGTCATAATCAAAACCAAATATTGTTTATTTGTATAAGCAGAAGAAACTCAGGAGGAGGCCGGCTTCGCATGTAACTGACCCCAAAATGTCATATGGATAAAGGATCATTAGCCTCCTACCACATAATAATGAACTGAAATGATCCGTATCATTTTTTTTCTGCCTTTATTATTATGAAACCATAACTGGGAACAAAAAGAGTCTATAGGGCTTATTTTGAAACGTAAGCATTGTTACGGCGTGTTTTTAATAACTATCTCAGCTGGGCATTCTGGGTTAAATGAAACAAAATTCTAGCATATGTGCCATGAACCAGCGATTAGTCCTCTGTATTCGAAGAATGTGTATATTTTACTAGCAAAGATGAGATATTTTGGAATGTTATACTAATAAAATATGTATATTTTTTTTGTAAATTACAGTACATAGAAAAAGAGAAAATTATATTTTCTTGTTACAAAATAGATCTTTTTTTTAATAACTATTTATCGTGGTTATAAAGTCTGCATACATCAATGGAAGTCGTGTCAGCACAGAAATACAGTAACAACGAAATAAACACCTTGATGGGAAAGTGACAAACTCCATTTCTTCCTGTATCTCTTGGAAGCAAAGTCAATGCATCTCAGAATTGGCTGGGGGGGGGGGCATTTACTCTGTCTAGGTTCGTAGCGTCAAATGGATATACATCAAAGTAGAAAGCGTTTGTATGCAGAGTCCCAGCGGCTGGCTGTCTAGAGGTGAGAAAATGGTCAACTGTATGAATATTTTAACCTGGCCATTTTGAAAGGATGGTTATGTAGCCAAGGCTGAAAATAAGAACTATGTCTATCCAAATTGAGGCAAAGCCTGACACTTTTACAAGCTCTATCCGTGGTGGCAAGTAGGAGATTAGAAGTGACGTCCTGTGGAAATTGTGTTGAAGAGGAGTGCAACATATATAAAAGAGACAATCCTTGGTGTGATGCCTGATCTGTATAGACACTACCTGCTTCATCCAGTTTACCGCGTGTCTGGTAAGTGCAGCCATATTGGAGTCTTTGGGGGATGGAACGTAACTCCCCAAGTGGCGTTTGGTTCTCTGTAGACGAGACAGGCTAATCCTCGCCCTTCTTCTCACCTATTTCCATCAAACAATGACAATTGTTCACAAACAAATTGACTTGGAATGTGTCTATAATGATGGCCTCTTCAGCATTGGTCCAACAGTTCGGATTTATGCCATATTTTTAAAGATAAACAAAATCGTATGGCACAATCGCTCTGTTTGGATATTTTCTGTCTTGAATTCCTTCTTTGCATAAACAGAACAGGACAAAAGGCCAAAACGACAAACCGTGACAACATAGGTTACAGCTAAATCATATATCAATAATCCGTGGCATCTACAAAACATTCTCTTCCCATTTTGGCCACTTTGCATACAGACTTAACAAATATGGTTGATTTTTAGGTGTTCTAAAATAAAATAAAAATGGTCAAATCTGGCTGGAAATCCATCTCATATTCTGTTGTTGGTACATATTTAACAAGACTCTCATGTTGGCGTAAGCCTGTGTATTAAAAATAATAAATAGCGAAACACAAGCCATCTAGCCAACGGCAAATCGATATCTAGGAGATGCTGTTTCAGATCCTTAAAACGCATTCTTATTTATTGCTTCCACCATCAAATTAAATTATTTTACAAACAGACCGAGTTTCCCCCTCTCTGACAAACATGAACTTTGCCATCACACGTGCGTAGCAACTTGACCTCTTCACTTCCCGGTGTTGCCCTCTTGTTTGTTTCTGCTGGAGGTCACAATAGGACTCTTGGTTTCCAGAATTAAATCAAGATGTTCGCAGTGAACGTGTATAAGCCAAGAGCAGAGAGGTGTTTCTCAATGCTCCGTGAACGGATCCCACCTATTTCCTTTGTTTTGTTGTTTTTTGCTGAACTGGAAATTTCTTAGCTAGATTTAGGTGTTCTTGGGTCATCAATGAAAATTGTCAAATCTGTCGAAAAACGAACCTAAAGGGAGGCCTTCTATCCCCACGGGCATCGCTAATGGCTTAGCTTGGAGTCGGACTGCTTGCGTTTTTTTTTTTCCAGCCATTTGCGGAGAATTGTGTAATGTAAAAAGAAGCCTGTCAGCGAGGGGGGTGTTGAAATATCAGTGGTGGTTAAATGTAACCGTACCCTCTCTCAGAATTAGAGATACTATCCAAAACATTTAGGGAGATATTGGTAACTGGATAAAGGAAATTGGAAATTTCTACAATCTTGAATTTAATTGAAAATTCGGTGGGGTTTTTTTTTTTAACAAAGAACAGACCAAAAAACAAAAAAAAAAAATACCCCCCCCAAAAATGAGAACTTTTTAGATGGTTTCTCCCTCCCTTTCAATTATTCCCTCTCTTTAATATATTTCTTTTGTCCAATTTTAGTCATCTCTCTAAACCCCTGTCTAAGGTTTGGATGTTAGAAACGTTCAGTCACCAAGTATGACAAGGATACTTTTTTCCATTTCGATTCCTCTCGATTACTTTTTCCACCTTGACAGGAAGTAGCACCTTTTTTTTTATACATCACTTCCTGTCTGATGCTTTTCTATAACTATTACCAACTTTATTGCTGTGGATTGAAAGCAATATTATGTATATGTTGATAAAGGTCTGTTGGTTACATATGTAACTAAAATGTTGCGCTTTTTTGTCACAATAAATTCGAAGAATATATCTGGAGGAACTGGAACTCTCGCCTTGAAGTCTTCTCTTTATAAAAGGCAGAAAGGGGATGGGTCTAATTTAAGGGGTGGGGCTAGTCACATATAGAGCTACTGATTGGTCATAAATGGATGTTAAGCGTTTAAGAATAAACCTGAGGCATCTATCTTTAATGACAGGCAGCCCCATTACACTATTGGTCTGAAAGGTTATTAGAGCGTACAGAGTGCCTTAACATATATGATAGTAACATTCTAGCCGGCATCGTTAGCAAAGTTTGTATCCCCTACAAAGCTGGCATTCTAGTAATTATCAAGAGGCCCGGCAATTAGCTCTGATACATATTATCATGTATCATATATATAATGGTATAGTCCATGCGCCATGGATAAAGAACTTCACAAGTACAAGAATTAGACACACACGATGGCCTGGATAATCTATTTTCTTGATAAATATAACAATTGTAATTAAGATTTTATTGAGCAAAAATCATTGAGACAAATCTACTTATTCATACATTTTCACTACAGCTTAGAAAGGCAACTTTTGCTAAACAAAATCATACCCTAACCCTTTAATAAGAAAAAAATCACCTTAAGAGTTAGAGAAATTACTCTTTATCAGGTTATGCTGGAACGCGTGACGTGATCCAATAATTTTTTTTGTTAATGTGAATTATTATTTTGTGCGATAGCGGGCCACGCGCGTTACGGTGTGAGTAGACATATCAGCTGCTCTATATCCCCACCAACTCCATATTAAATGTCTCAAACGTAGACTATAACTGCTACAGCCAAGATTAGACTAACTGCCTAAAATTTCAGGTTTAACACACAAATCTCAGTACACATTATAAATCTCGGAACAGAGGGATTATTAACTCACTCAAAAGCCGGCATGACATAGCGACATACTGGCTATGCGTTTTCTCCCCAAACTCTGCTCCTATCACGAGCAGGGTTTTTTTTCAGCTTAATGTTTATATATATAGAAACATATTTCATGCATTCCATAGTGTCTTGGATGCTTAAATATTGCAACGTGTTTCCATGTAGCCATTGGTGGTCAAAGCAATATTTATCCGAACTCGTGTGTAATTATGGGGCAAAAGGAGGTGAAAAATGGGTTAGAGTTTTTTTTAACATTTCTTAGCAACTTATTCGATGGTTTGCATCATAGCGGATAACTAGATAGGGAAAAAATAGGCATTTTCTATTTATTTTATTGTTCTTTACTAAAAAAAAATTACATTCTTAAGAGCTTCCTTAAATTCTAAATCAGATTCTGAAAAAGGAATATGGAACGTTGATTATTTAAACATTTTCTACTTTTTATGCTATCTATTATTATATTATTACTTTATATTTGAGATCAGTGTAAATGTAAACCATATACATATTAAATAGCGTTATCCATCTATGCCATATAGCGTAATAATATAGAATGTTTACTATATCATACAATTATTTGGAAAGAGGTCAAAAGTACATGCCACTATTGGATTAATTGTAGGTGGTAAGAGTTTGCACGGCTGGTGGGTCACCTTTGAACTTCAGTTTCCTTTGACATCGAAATACCTTTGAGATCTCTAGGATTTAAGAAGCAAACGTCAAACACTCAGTGAAAGTGGCAGAATTAGAGTGAAATAAAGAGGAGTTTCTTATTACATAGTATCACCGAGGGTTCCCTGGCAATCCATCATAGTTAATTTCGCTGACTTGGATTTCGTGATTCTAAGTAATGATGTGCCATGGACGTTCCCTGGCACGTCGCGGAGAAACGTTACGAATCAGCTACATGTTATTTTATTAGGGGAAATTTAAATGTATTCAATAATAATGCCGTTATATGATATTAATATGTGGAGCAATCATCAGATGGAAACAGGGTTTTGTAAAAAATGAGCCTACGTTTTCACTTATGGGATACGGGATGAGGGGTGTTGGATATAAAGAAGAGAGAGATGATGAAGCATAACATACTGAATAAGGACAAAGCATGAATCATGTAAATTCTATATATATTAAGAGTTATATGCAGCATTTAATAAGTTAGACATGGTTATTAAGGGCAGGTGGATATCATGTTCTAGAATGCATTGTTCTCGGCACATAAGCTATCTGCCATCGTAATCATTGAGTGAAAACCTCCGGGGGTACTTGTAACAGGAAAATTAACGTTAACTAAACAACTTCTTACCATGCCCTGGAGTCACTGGGTGAAGCTCTACTTCCCCGGTGCATCCAAGCCAGTTGGTTCTTTCTCCAGGCAGGGGTGTGGTGTTTGGCCATGCCCACTATCAAATCACTAAAGGTATCTGGGGGTAGCCCCACCCTTATATGTGATAAGCCACACCCCTTCACAAAGCCGTTCCTTCGGGGGATGCTTATTGACTGTATAAGGACAATGTTGGACGAGGAATCCTTCTTCTCCAGTCTCTTGCATGTAAAAGGTTAATTCTTAACTTGGAAATAAAGTGAATAGTAAAGCAGGACGTAGTGTAACAACCACCATCCATTCAAATAAAAGATTCCAAAAACCACACTCATAAATACGGATTGCTGACTCACATCTAAATCCTTTCCAGAAATGAAGGAACTGGGAAGAAATATGGTTTGGAGCCTGCTGTGGCATACCACGTTAAAATTGTTTTGTGGAACTCTATAATTTGGTATTGCTGGGGTCCCAACACTTACTTTATCGGAACTAAGGGTTTATAATGAATGTTAACCAATCATATAACAGGGAAACCTCACGTGGTGTCAGGAAGGCCTCCTTCCCAACTTCAACAAATGTAATAGTCATGGTAATGATGTCATAACTTCTCAGGTTTATATAGAAAAGCTTTGGTAATTTATTCAATCTGAAATTATATATTTTCAAATATGTTCCCATATACAGTATATATATAAATTGCACCACATTAGTCAAAGCCGTCTCTTGGCGTCGGGGAGCCCTGGAATCTGGCTATATAGCTTTTATAGGTCACTTTCTGACCTATATTCTGGATTATTCTGGGGTTTTTCGAATCTGTGTTGATAAGCGATAGTTAGCGTGCATTGTGGGTTTTGTATGGCAAATATGTGTAATATACCATTATATTACTGGATGACATGGCTGGGTTTGCCCCATGAGACAAAACTTGAAACGTCTCCCCTGTACATAAACAGGGTCATGGGTGTTTGTGATATAATTGCACTGAATTATGGGAAACAACGCGCTGTGTCTTCTGCCCCTCACCATGTGCTTTTGAATGATCTTCTTAGAAAGAGACTCCCTGGTGTACGATGGAAGCTTTTATGGTCTAAGCAGATGAGATACATAAATCTAGTGCCAATGTTTCATGATGACCGATGAACCTTTTTAATCACAATATACAATTTTCCTTAATTGTAGTTCAATGAGGTGATAGAACTATCTTACAGCTGTATCTGTAGAGAAAACATGGTTTCCATGGTATTACAGCCATTCACCATATATCAAGGATTATTATAACGTATTTGATGTTAAAAGTCAGTGATTATTTTTCATAGGCTGGCAAGTGAGGTTCAGCATTTTCGGAAATGTTTCGCAATCCTATCCTCTCAGCTATCACATCATTAAACTCATTGGTGACATTTATGTTACAGACCAGTAAAGCTTAAGTCTAATTAATAGCACTAGTGTACGCTGTAAGTCAGCTAAATATCATTCCGCTAAAGTAACGGAGCGGAATAATGTATCTGTTAATAGACACGGGCACTCGTTCTGGCCTCCTGGCCAAATTACATGCTATGATTTTTTTGTAAATCCGAGATTAAGTTAGGATTCCCTGTCTGAGGTTGGTTGCAGTGCAGGCATGCATGTTTTTTTTTTACTTTCTTTTTTTAAATTATTAACTTTTTGTTAGATTTTACTCAAAAATTAATCTACATTGTATCATATTTAATACAACTCTTGTATACCCAGCTGTTAAGGACAATTGACCAAAAGTCCACGTCAATGACCTGAATTAGAAAAGTAATTTGGACGAGCTGTGAATTAATGCTGATTTTGGTATTTCAGGGACCCCAAGATTTATTTGCCCGATGGGTAATTCATTAAAATGTATTATGATATAAGCAAGCCGGAAAAGTGGGTATACCTGGTGCTACCAGGTTAGTAATGACCATAATTGTCCCAAAATCACTTCCTCGGAAGACAAGAAGACCAGTGGTTCTCTATGAAACTATGTCTTCTGCTACCCTAAGTCTTACTATGTGGATGGATCATCTCTAGGACTGTATGGACCACTGCCTGATCCATCTTTGCTCTGTATTTTAAGACTAAGAAGATCCTTGGTCTCATCTTCTTTATGACCAATTCAGCTTTAACCATTTGTTTGTTTTAAGACCGGTGAGAGATGAGCAGGACCTTCTTCCAGAAGAAAGTGCTTGTAACATACTATGTCTGCACTCTTGCAAACACTTTTCACCAGTACCAGGCTCCGGCTTGGCTCTGACCTCTCCCTTATCATCCTTCGTCAACCACAATTAGGAATATCAGCCTAAATGCTGGATAACATTGCTTGCTTTGGGTTATGGCAGGAACAGCCAAAACCAATTTATGAATGTATTAAGAAAATAGATAACTTTCGCCCCGGATCCATGCTATGGTTCTACAGCTCTGGTAATTTTTACTACACAGACTTCCGTTGCCGATTAAATACGTTGCTGGAGATGGATGGAAAATAAAATGGCGGCCTAACATTTCTTATTTTTCTGTGCATAAAAAAAGAATGGTACATAATATAAAAATATTAGATCTACACATGGTATAATGTTTACATTTCCGTCGCTGCACGTGTTAAAATATTCTTATATCCAGACGGTATAGAGTTTGAGAGTTATTTTTGCTGGACACACTTCCAGGAGAGGTTGAGATCGGAATCGTTAGGTATTGTGCTAGACTAGTAGACTTGATCCACTTACTTCATAGCATGAGAAATATCTGATCTTTGTCATGGAAACAACATTAATAAAAGACGCAATCAAAGAAACATTGGCTGGTGAACTTGTCTGGTGTCTACGTGGCCTATTCTACTACATTTGCTAGAAACATCGAATTTGCCGGCAGATCAGACCCCTTCGGCCCGTCTGGTCTGCCTGTTTTTCCTGAAAAAACTCAGTCCTTTGACTCATCTCAAACCCTTCTATTAAGCATTTCATATTATTTACCTTACTTATTGTATGTTTTAGGATGATGAACAACCATAGTCACCTGGGTCTAGGACTAGTAAGATGATGCAGGTATTCTAAGCCCCTGGACCTAAGGGTCATCAATAAATAAAAGAGGTGCTGGGAGATTTGAATTCTAAAGAAGGGACTGATCCTCCTAAACAGGGACACTTGGCACATATGCTGTTTCACACGAATATACACCAAAAAAGGATTTGTTCTTAGTAAACAGGGTCACCGATATAGAAAAGGGAGGGCGGATGGAAGGATTTGGGTCCCGTCACTCCAGAGCAGAAACGCCAGGGACGTTATGTTAACGTTTCCTCTTTAATCACGTTAAACGAACAGAATTTCAAAACACTCACGTCAGCTCGAAACATTTAACCCTAACAATTAGCTTTAAGTATCACTGTCACGGTTTGATTGTATCATCACTATTAGTCCGTTAGTTGAACGATAGCCATCAGACCTGTCATAGTGTTTTATTATATACATCACGGGAGGCGAAGGCCATAGTTTAATGGATCTTCACGAGATAGTTTTATTTTGCTGCTAAACGGTTATTTCAACTGTTAAAAAGTGCAGATTGACATTCTCAGACCAAAAAAAAAAAAAGTCCCCAGCTGAGTTTGGAAGCTCTCCTTTCGGCTCGGAGCTGTATTGGGAACAGGTTATTCGTTATTATTCTTGGCACGTTAGCATCCAGACCTGCAGACCGAATTTGGCTGCTCCCTGTCCGCAGTGCTCCAGAACAGCTGAGAATCCTGCCTTTGTAGCAGTGGGTGCCTAACAGGCCCTGCAAATCACGAGCTTCCCAGAGAAATTACATTCTATCCACAGCTACAAATTAAAAAAAAACAAAGTATAAAAAAATCTAAAATATACATTCTCTGGGTTCTACAGACTGTAAGCTCCTTTGAGCAGGGACCTCCCCCCCCCTTGTTGCTGTTAGTCCAATTGTTATGTTATATTCTATTTGTTATGTTCTTATTACCCGTTATACAGGGCTGTGGAATATGATGGCGCTGTATAAAACAATTAATAATAATAAAAACATTCTGTTGAACTGTAAGTTTTATCATTAACTTTTTCTAAGCGACACAAAGTAATTCTTTCAAATGTCTAGAATATAATATTTTTTTCACTTAAAGGGATACGCCAGCCATCATATGAACTTTAATGCAAATGATAGGTTGCAATTTCTTTAACCCCTTAAGGACAATGGGCGGTCCCTAAACCCATTGAAAGCAATGCATTTTGAGCCTGTACATGTCATTAAGGGGTTAAATTTTCATGTAGAATCCCCCCCCCAAATGCATTTTCCCCTTTTTATTCGACCAAATACATCTCCCTGTACTTTTTATTTATGGCACATGTGTAAAGTCCTACCCCCCCATAGGAATTGACACACACTTGCACACAGAGTAACATATACACACATGCTAACACCCAACACCATATACTAACACTATAACACCATACACTCACACACACTAACACCATAAGCTCAAACACAGGCTCTAACATCATACACGTACACCCATACTAACACCACACAGTCACACTAATACTGAAATACCGTACACTGACACTCACACTCACACTTGCAGCTTGCGCACAGAATTCACTCGCTGACAATGTCTGGAATTGCACACAACTTTTGGTAGAATGACATTAGTTTCTCAAATAACTTTTGAGACTTATTTGGATCAGTTTGCAAAATGTATACACAGGATTATTGGCAGCCATGGAACCCAACCGTTTGTCAGACAGGAAAATTTACTTAGGAAAAAGTAAGAAATAAGAAGGAGAGGAGGGGGGGGTGAAGCTCATAGCAGAACTGTCTCGTTGATTGAAAGGCATTACAGTCCACACATTCACAAATATCTGTATAGTATGATTTCTCCAAATTCCCAACGTGCGCGAAAGAATGGTCTAACTTCGCTAAAAGTCTGGATTGCTCCCAAATTCACTCCACATATTTTTTAGCAATTGAAAACAAGAATCATAAACATTTTTTAAGGGATATGAAGAAGAACTGTCCCCTTCTAAGGGGCATAACTAGTTTCGAAAGTCACTGATACATTGTAATTTTTGTTTTCCCAACATTCTAATTGCTTTGAAGATTTATTTTAATGGTAGGAGACTAGAAAACGCCATGGCTTGCAGGAAAAGGTGACTAAACTGGCATTATCTTATCAATTCCCTGCCCTTGAGTTCTCTCTCTCTCTTCTACTCTTAAAAATGAGCCGGACCTTACATGGGACCCAGGCGGCACTGCGAGAGGGGCGTCAAATTGCCCAATACATGTCCGTTCTGGATGGATTGGCAAGGGGGGGCCAAAATATAGGATCCGGGAGGCCAGGTTCATGAAAAAGAGAGGAGGAGAAGCGAACAAAGAAAGAAGACAGAAGACAGATAAACAGAGGCAAAAGAAGAAGTGGAGCGGAAGGAAAGGAGACAGGGAAGCAGAAGCAGCCAGCAGAGAAGGTAGGAAGACATTACAAGCGTGAACGAGAGTGTGAAAGAGTTTGAGAGTGTATGAGAGTGTGAATGAAAGTGTGAGAGAGCATGAGAGAGATTTGATGATTATATAACATAATGGATGTGGACGTGGTTTTGGTGGACGTGGTAGGGAGGAGACAGCGTTTCATGCTTGGATCCAGGCAGCACAATGTCTTGGCCTGACCTTGGCTGCCTCGACCAATCAGGAAAAATCAGGAATTAATAGAGAAAAATAATCATTTAGACACCAGAAAATGAATTGCCTGCTACCGTGGTATATACATAAAATATTTATTTATTTTTTAGATTTTTGAAATAAGATATCCCATGTTTGGAACTTTTTAATGTAATACCAGGAAAGGATTTTTTTTGGGAAAAAATCTGTATTTTATTGCCAAATTGAAAATCAAACTAATCATGGTTCCAAAATGTTACCGTTCGGGCGCTGCTATTGTACTCTAGAAGAAAATAATTGTTTGTGATCGCCGTACGGACCCGATCATATTACTGGCCAGAAGTTCTTTGCAATTATGTCATTTGCAAGATGTAAAAAAAACTTTTCTCTATCATTAATCATATCAGTTTCTTGGAAGATGGTTCTATGTTGTGTAATGTTGGACACAAAAAAAAAACATGTCACGAACATTTAGCATTTTAATGTATATGTTTCTAATAATGTTTACATATGATCTTTCTCAATGTAAACGTTGCCTTAAAAATGTCCGAATTACAGTCATGCGGTAAACGGCGGTTATTTTATTAAACAAAATGGGATTTTTTTATTTTATTTTATTTATAGCACTCATAAAACATTGCAATTTTTTATGAGTTTCATTATAGCTTGAACATTCTCATATCCCAAAACAAATGTATGTGATCAGAAAGCTATGTGCGATTTCACATCTACGGCAGCAAAATCTTCAACTTGGTTGTCCAAAAAGTTTGTTTTAACTCTTAGTGCACCGATGTATATGAAAGAAAAGGATGGTGCTAAGTAAGTCTTGAAAGCCAGTGCGAGTTCACACCGGAGTCTCATTAATGAAGTCCAGAGAAGGCTTTACATTGCTTGAGAGTCTCAGTGGGTTAAGGTGCAGTCCCACTGATTCAGCTTCTTGGTAAGCAATATAACCATATAAAATTAGGTAGGACTCACCAAAATTGGGGTACTTTGACCTAGTGGCGCGCTAAACGAAATAATGTGACAGAATACCCAATATTTCTGCCTTAGGTGTTTTTTGGATGGCATTCACTGGGTATGCGGTAAATATTTGCTTCGTTTTGTGTACTTTTTGCTCATTATTATTCAGAACCCTAGGAATCTGAATTTTTATGTCTTTTATGCTTTTTAGTTTCTGCGCTCCTTAATTTTTGTATATTTGTGCATTTCTAAATCGTATTCTATGAACGTCAATCTACGGAATGGTATCGCAGTCTTGTTTGCACTGTGGGATTAATCCAGAAAAATATATATATATTGTGTTGACTGCCGCCATTTTTTTATTACTATCTTTTTGGTCTTGACTTAAAGAGGACCAGAGATGTAAATTTAGACTTTAGATTTAGGAAATCCAGCTTTGTTTCAAATCCAGCTTTACCAAAAGAACTAAATTCACTACTAAAATGTAGACTTTAGTGTTTACTTAATACTGATGGATGCTGAAAATGGATACAATTATGTCTTTCTGCCATATAAATTCTGGAAAAAGAATATTCTTATATATGGTCAATGGGCTCAGAGAGAGCTGAATTGTTTTTATAGGAGATAAATACGTAAAGGAAATCTAACATATACTTCAAACAACCAATCTCCACCAATCCTTCTTCCTCCGGGGCATAAAACCAGGATGTATCTAAAAGCAGTTTTTAAGAAATGCACATTTTTGGAAAGTTTAACCACTTGCCAAGCTTTACCTTCAAAACAGAATAAATACTTTAATTTATAGTCACTTCTCCTCTGGAAATAAAAAGTAAAGTGCACCCAAATTTTTTCCATCACTAAAACGTTTTATATATCTAGCATGGTGTTTATGTTGTCACTTTTTAAATTATGTTATTTTTAATGTTATTATTTTTTTAAAATATTTTATAGACTTTCAGGGCTTTACTGGATATCTCTTAAAAGTATCTTGTTGTTTTAGAAAATGTCATCTTTGCTATTTTAAAGATAGATTTAGGAGCTGTGGGGATTTTTTTAAAAAAACAATGGCACCTTTCTTTCTGTTTCATATACCAAGAGTCACTGAAACCCATGAGAAACCAAGTTATTATTATTATTATTATTATGATTTTTATTATTATTATTATTATTATTATTATTATTTTTATTATTATTATTATTGTTGTTTTTATTATTATTATTATTATTATTTTTATTATTATTATTTTTTTTTTATTATTATCTTTCATTTATATAATGCCAATCATTTACTCAGCACTTATTACAATATATATATATATATATATATATATATATATATATATATATATATATATATATTCAAGGGTTATGACAAAACTAGAATTGACAGGCTAAGACAAATCGATATATTAGGTAAAGACGGCTCTGCTCACAACCCTATACTGTGTTGAGTAGGGTTTCTCTACTAAGTTGACTATAAATAAGCAACTTGTTAATACATTTATGTCAACTTAGTTGTCAACTTGACTACCGTTAAAGCCAACTTGACCCAACCTGACTTTCCTTACCTGTCAGTCCACAGCACCTGTCTATTCACAGAAATTTGACTTAAGTCAAGCTGGCCGCCAGTTCTCAGTCACATTGAAAAGTGGCTTCAACAAAATCAGATTAACTCCTTAGGAGGACACATATTGACCCAAATCTCTAATAACGTTAACAGAGGTCTCCAACTAGCAATGGTTCAACTGATTCAACTCAGACCTGGGGTTTATTCACTAAACAGAGAGTTGCAAAGAGTGTTTGCAGGAGGGTTGTGGCTTCAGCTGCTTGACTTAATGATACGTTATGAAGGTCCAACCCCAAGTGAGCTTCTACAGGCAGGAAGAAGCATGGCTGGCCCTGAATAATGTATAACTTAAATTAATGATATTTCTTCAGTCTCTTTGGCCGTTGAATTATGCATTTTTCAGGGCCAGCTAAGCCTTTCGTAATCAATAGTAAATTAACCCCTTAAGGACAATGGGCGGTCCTTAAACCCATTGAAAACAATGCATTTTGAGCCCGTACATGTACGGGCTTTGTCATTAAGGGGTTAAGAGACCGCAACTCACCTTCCAACTTCCCCTTTAGTGAATAAAATTATAATAAATAATGATGTCTTAGAATAAAAACCAAAACCTACTTATTAGATAAAAAGGTGCTAAAGAAACAAAGTTAAGTTAACAAGTAGAACCATTAATTAAAAACAGACGCTATCATTATATGTTATTTTTGGCTTTCTGCCACGCCGGTCTTTATCCTAAAAAAGGGAGAAATCTCATTTAAACATTTCTGCGAGCCGTGCATACATTGCAGATTCCTTCTTATGTAAACTAACCACAGTTGTGTTCTACACCTGCTCGGTAATCTAATTAGTGCTAACTCACAGTATTTTGTTGGAGGCAGAGCTTAAATGCCATAAAACTTTAAGAGTTAACTAAATTACGTTCAAAATATGCAATTTAACATTGTGGGGGAAAAAAAAAAAACAATAAAAAAAACAACAAAAGCGAAGCTAAATATTTTTCCAGATTTACTATGAAAATGTTTTGTGTAAACATCAATTTCTTGTTTGTTAAACGTGCTATATTGTTTTAACACCTGTTTTCTCACGAGCGAGCAGCTGGGTGATTTGTGTACATAGCCTCATGTGACGTTACATCAAGAACGCTTCTCTTTAATATGAAACGTGTCTCTCTAACTCCAGGTGAGAATCTATTTATCTATACATAAATAATCTATTGTTAATAATGAGACCGTAATTTATGGAAGTTTTGTACAAAACTATTTTTCCTGACTGTGTTAATGTCAATTCAGATATTAGAAACAATAACTAAAGTTATGGTGAGTAAAGGTGATGTAAACCCTTCCACTAAAATTATGGGGGCAATAGAAGCATTATTAAACACTCATCTACAGACACCAGATGGCTTGTTTGCCCCACAGAAATTTTAAGTGCTGCCACAACCACAAGGGACTCTGGGTAGGCGCATGCAAATAAGGTCAACAACAATGACCTTCTACCTCCATATCCACTTTATACATGGATGCCCTGTAAGTAGTTGCCCCCACTGTATAGGACAAACTTTAGACAAAACTCAGGTAAGTAGTGCAGTACCCAGACCATTACTCATTGCCAGGATGAGATTGTGATACTGGTGTAATACTTAAGGCTTGGGGTAGGCAAGAAATACCATTACATAAGTTGTGGTGAGTAAAGGTGATGGAAACCCTTCCACTTAAATTAAGGGGTTGTAGAAGTATTATTAAACACTCATCTACAGACACCAGACAAGCCAGAAGGCTTGTTTTTTCATCAGAAATCTCATGGTGCTGCCACAACCACAAGGGATTCTGGGTAAGCGCATGCAAATAAGGTCAACAATACAATACTGGACATCTTACCCGAGTTTTGTCTAAAGGCTGTCCTGTACAGCGGGCGATTACTCTCAATGGATCCATGTATAAAGTGGATATGGAGGCAAAAGGTGATAATTGTTAACCTTATTAGCATGCGTCTACCCAGAATCCCTTGTGGTTGTGGCAGCACCATGAGATTTCTGAGGGAAAAATAAATGCCTTCTGTCTGATATAATCCAATAAATCTCAAATACTAGTTTCACATTTTTGAAGATACTGCGAAAATCTTAAAAATATCTCCGTCCACTTCCTGTTCCTGCCTACATTTTGTTCCCAAACTCTATTTGTAATTTTGTTTCTAGGGACAAGGTAGAATGTTTCACATACCGATTTGGTACTTAAAACTTCAGCTATGCAACAGGATGCGTTGGACAATACATTTTATACATAAAAAAAAAAAAAAATACGGAATCTAAATTCAGTTCCATTGACCTTGGCAAACCTTCTTAAAGCCTAAATAACCAACAACTTGGATTCCATATTTCTATATTCAAAGCTCCCTTTCCGCTTTGTACTTTAATTTGTTATTTTAGAACCTGTCAAAGTAAAGTTCTTTATAGTGATTTTTAAAAGGATAAATTGCACATAAAACTTGGGGATTGGGTGTGTGTAACACGGGCCAGGATTAATTTGGTGTGATATGGATTGTTGAAAGTCCTAGATGGTCTGGCTTACGCAGCAGAAAATCAGAAGTAATATGTATCGGTAATTCAAGCAAAACTAATCATTCAGTCCTGAGGGTACCTTTTATGTTGGACCTAAACTTCCTTCCACTAAACAGCTGTGAACATTGCAAACCCGGTGACTTGGGGCTTTAATATAAAGGACCTTTCTTATGCTGCTACCTTTTTTGAAAGCCCATAAGTGTGTGTTTTCTATGATGGCGATCCAATTTCTCCATTTTATGTATTATAAACAGGAATTATTTCTGGTGAGAAAGACGTCGTGCACCTGTGGATTCCACAGAGAGAACCGTTTACAACGCTGTTTCATAAATGTTCCCTTCTTGTTTCTGAATTAATATACCTTAACGTAAGGAACACAAGCTATTTTAGGACAGAAATCAGCTTGTAAGTATTTGTCCTCGTTTTGTTTTGCAATGAGTGTTCCAGCCAATTTTCACCCATATTTAATTGGTTATGTTTCCATTATCAGGCAAAATGAACATGTAGACCTGATAGGTTCAACGCTGGTGGGAGGCATATGGTGGGACCTTCTGGCTGGAGGCGTATGGTGGGACCTTCTGGCTGAAGGCATATGGTGGGACCTTCTGATGGGAGGCGTATGGTGGGACCTTCTGGCTGAAGGCATATGGTGGGACCTTCTGATGGGAGACGTATGGTGGAACCTTCTGGCTGAAGGCATGTGGTGGGACCTTCTGGTTGGAGGCATATGGTGGGACCTTCTGGCTGGAGGCATATGTTAGGACCTTCTGATGGGAGGCATATGGTGGGACCTTCTGGCTGAAGGCATATGGTGGGACCTTCTGGCTGGAGGCGTATGGTGGGACCTTCTGGCTGGAGGCATATGTTGGGACCTTCTGGCTGAAGGCGCATGGTGGGACCTTCTGGCTGGAGGCATATGGTGGGACCTTCTGATGGGAGGCATATGGTGGGACCTTCTGGCTGGAGGGATATGGTGGGACCTTCTGATGGGAGGCATATGGTGGGACTTTCAAACAAGTTTAGTCATCTATATAGTCAAATTAAATGACTTAAATGCAAGTTATCCCAGGGATTCTCCTCTCTTATGTCTTTCTTCTATCTCCACATCAAGGCCACATCAAGGCCATCCTACTATCCTAACCCCTTAAGGATTATGTTTGCGCAATGGTTGCACAATTTTCATGCATGTCTTTACTCAACTGTGATTTACCACTAACTTAGTTAACCCCCACAAATTATGTATTGTTTTTGTTTCAGGGCAAGTACGGCTTTCTTTTGAAATCATAATTATATATATGGAAAAAATATCATTTAGAAAAAAAATCAAACTAACAAAGTTGGAAAAATAAAGAAAAAGAGCAAAACAAACTTTTACCAATGAAGACTACACATAGCCAGTAGAAATGAAAATAACAACAACATTGATTTAAGTATTTGTCCGGAAACACATATGGCTGGTATTTCTATCTATTTTGGGATATTATTTCTAAACTAGATTTAAAAAAAAAGTGATTCTGTCTTCTAATTGGGACTAGAGAAGTGGCAGAGTATCTCCCCATGAGCATTGATCAACTTTTTGCCCAGGCCTAGCCTCAACCCAACTTTCCGTACTCTTTCACTCCATGCATTAGGTGCCAGCCAGTCAGAATAAAATTTAAAGCAATTATATTAACTTACGAAGCGCAGCACACCTGTCTGTATTGCCCCTCTTATCTAATAATATGTCCAAAATAATTTCCTTTCCTCCACTTAATGACGGTAAGAATGTATCGCATCTGTAGTCATCAGAAATGTATCTGAGAAATAGTTTACAAAGGTCGTGCAGAGAGAGGAAAATGGGTTAGGATATTGTTTCCAAGTTCTTTCTGATGTTGGCACTGAATCACATTTTGGAATTTTCCCAGTATTTTCATCTTGTTTGTATGTGTGTGTTCTTTCCACAGAAAGAGAAACAATGTGTGTACTTGTGACAGCGCCAATGCCCCCAAGAACCACACGATTATAGCTGTGGTTTGAGAATGTCGCCAAAGGAAAGCAGGGACCCAACTAGTTACACGCATGTGAGACACGCAACGTGCAACCCGCAGGTCGGGAACGCAGAATTGATCATAGATTTGGCCGGTTCATGATCTACGCAAAATGAACACTGTTTGTCGCACCAAAATTTGATTAAAAGTGATAGACATCATGAAATTTCATTAAACATTGGACGAAGTAACCAAATTCACTTTGTTTTGTTCTCTTTCACAGTTGAGTAAGGGAACCAGCCCTCTACACCATCCACATCAATCAATATCAAAAAAAGTTCAATATTGTTATTGGTTTCTTGATTCTCTGGCAAAATATTAGAATACTCCACAACTGTAGATAGATCTCCAGGCAGCTTTTTGTGATATGGTTTAGATGATATATTATATTGGATCATCTTGGATAATGATTGTAGTGGTATAGACAACAGAAGTGCTCTGCTAAACCCCTTCACGACCAATGACGTACCCGGTACATCATGAAAAGATGTTCCTGGAGGACCAATGACGTGACCTGGTACATCATCAGTAGAAAAGGACCCCAAGCCACCACAATCAATCGTGCAAGTGATCGCTGCTACAGCCAATTATAGTTATTCTGGTGGGGAATTAGTTAAATAATAGGCAGAGGTCAAAATAATAAAATAAAAAAATGAAAAAGTTTTTTAAAAAATTAAAAACTTAAAATCAATAACAAAATATGCAGGTATATAGAGTGGTTTTTAAATCACGGCAATTTAACGAATTAATTTTTGGGAATTTGTCAGATTTATTCTAGCTGCGGATAAATGTGTTTTTTATTAAATCCAATTTTTTTTAAAAAAATGCAAAAAAAAAAAAATATATATAAATTTTAGTGTGGGTACACTGAACGAGACAAACTTCTTAATTATCATGAGAGCAAGTGAGGTGGGAAGAGGTAAATACCTGCTTTTTTGGGGTTGGTTCTTGTGTCCCTCTCTTTGCGCTCTTACTGTGCAATAAATAACTAGTTTATAAAATAAATCTTTGTGCCCGACAAACCCTGATTCCGCATGAAACAAATGCTTCTTTATAAGCGATCCTAGCGAGAGAGGGGATAGGTTTTCTCTTTGTATTATAAGTGGTATAACATACACCGTATCCACCACAGCAGTATAAAGAATCATACCAAGTCACATGTGTTTTGCCACTTATATCGTCTCTTCTCGGTGAATTGTAAAATATCTGAGTATTTACATAAGCGGGATGGTGAATCCATTCAGGGCTTACTAAATGTGTCAAATATTCTTTCTCTCTAGCCCGCCTGAACGTGATTAAAATCAATTTCTACGTGTTTAACGCGCTGATGATGTGTTAAAGCAATATAAAAAAACACGAAGTGTCTGCAGCTTCTCTGCCGTAAACAAATTCAGATATACGTTTTTAATAACGTACCGCATGAAATGTGGATATTGTAAAGACATTCGCAACACCCTGACCCATTACTCACCCAATTTATACAACGCAGACGATGCTACGATCACCTGGTTATTTCGAAACCCAAAAACCTTTTTTTTCCCCCAAATTTAATTTCACATATTTATATATATTTATATATATTTTTTAACCATTTTATTGCATTTGCCTTCAGAGTTAGTTTAACCTACTTATTTTAATAACTTTGTAGAAGTTCAGCAAAGCAGTGTTTGTTTATTCAGCATAATAATTACGTCTAATTTTAGAGTGAATATATGTAATATAGCTACTGTTTTATGGTCAGGATGTGTAACGTTGTTTAAAGCACTTGCTAAAGTATCGCCAATAAATAATGTAGTCAGATCACTCGTGGTCTCAGCCCTGATATCCTTTGAAGTTTTATTTTAACTCTTTGGTTGATGAGGTAGAACGAGTCCCTCAGTAGTAGGGTTCCTGGTGTTATGGAGACGGTCAAATGGCCTCGCTTGACCCAGACACGTCAAATACTAATGGTCTGGGAAAAAAAGGAAGTGAAGACATGGAAATTAGTCTTTTTAGAAAGATCTGATGTCAAATATTTGATCTCAACCAGTTTATGTGCATAAGTAATGAATCATAACAAGCAAACCTAAATTTCTGCCACAGACTACTGCAAGCCCCGTTCTGGCATACAAGCCCAGCCAGAAGTCTCCCACGTACCGTCCTTACCACGGTCTTCGGTCCAGAGATCCACTGCGATTGGATCCAGCCTACAGGTCTGCTCAGTCTTCTGATCCTTCGTCTCCTTCGTCACATCCAGCCCTTCCTACAGACGATGCCGTGGAGACCAAAGCAGTCAGGGGTTCAGGAGTCCATGACCACAACGGGGCACATGTACTCTCACTTCCGTCACCTCCATCCCATCAGCCCTCACCCAAAGACTGACAGGCCTGATGACAGATCCCAAACGGGTTTTTGGGCAGTTCAGTTATAGACCTTAGTCTGTGCTTCTGAAGTGGACAGCACTGGGGTTATTAGGCCCAGGGTCTTCTTCCTGTCACTGCCATATCCGTTCTTCCCCGAAATGACAGATCCAAATATTAACATAAAATTCTTCCACTTTATATAATAATAACAAATCCTATATGCACCGTACAGCCCAGCGATCGGTATGCAAGCTCAGCTGTAAATTTATTGTTTACCGTGCAGATTTTGGCAAAACCCAGAAATAAGGGATTTAAGAAATAAACAACTTCATATAATATCTGTATTTCTGTAAGGTCTCCATCTGATTTGCTGGCAGTTAGTCAAATTCTGCAAGAACGGCTTTATTTATATTTTTTTTGGTGGCTGGATTGAATTATCTATACAAGGAATCCCGCACAACCGCTTGCCTAACAGATAACAGAAGCTTGCAGCTGTGCTGACACTGGAATACAGCGAATGTATGAATATCAGCGTCAGGGAGTAGGGAGGAAAGCCTTTCATGATCCTCTCTAATGACCGTGTGTTACTTTAGGAAAACATCGACACCCTGCTGTAAAAATACCCCCTCGTTTTTAATATAGTTTGCCATAGTCACAAAAGGTCAAATGGGTCAAACACGATCATGTCGACAACTTTGTCAAAGGGATGCATCAACGTGATCTCAGTCGCTTAACTCCTTAAGGACAATGGGCGGTCCTTAAACCCGTTGAAAACAATGCATGTTGAGCCCGTACATGTACGGGCTTTGTCATTAAGGGGTTAAAAGAGAAACTATGATCCCTGGCCCAGACTGTCATCTACACATAGTATCCTAATCAAGTACCACACACAATTAGCACCTTGAATGGAGTCTATGGAGGTCTGTGCTGGATACCGCCATCCCACAGGGCAGGGACAAAGGAAAGGTGAGACGAATGGTATGGGGTCTATGCCTCTCCTAACATATTGTTAAGGATGCCTCCAAAGGGCATTTAATTTCCTTTAACCCCCCCCCCCCATACAACCTGGGAATGGAACTACAAGTGGTTTTTGGGAAGGCACAGAATGATACCCAGGACTCCCATTGGGTATTTTTTTTTATAAATGTTGACCTCCCTTTGTCTTCTTAGGGATATACTTGGCCATTATAACCCCTAGGTTGATTTAATTACCCACTGCACGCATGGTGGGGGGAAATGGGCACATTTTTGGTCCCCCCTCTTAGTTAATATAGGGTGTCTATTAATCAACTCTCGTCAACTTGACTCAAGTTGTGCAGAATTTTATGCCATGGACTTATAGACACGAGATCCCATGATTTGCTTTGCTTTTTTTGTTATTATTAACCAGATTTAGAGCCTATTGCTATGAGAATACAGGGGTCCGTGGGTCTAGAAGGACATGGCATCAAAAATGTCATTTTACTTAAAGGTTTAACCCACTACAAAACTACTAATATTACAGTGAATATCAAAAAAACCCTTGAACATTTCAGTTATTTCTTTCATTTCAGAAATAATAAACGCCAAAGGAGACATTCAAAATATGTCCGATGTAGATAAGAGACAGACCGAGTCTAAACAACTGCGTGTTCAACTTTCGAGGGGATTTAGAGATAATTTGTAATAGATGAACAAAAACAAATATTGTGTTATTAAATATTATCCCCCGATGTCAGAAAAATATGCAATATTTAGTGTGTAGGATCTGTCGATGCTGCTCGGAATGTTGCACAACGCGGATTTCAACATATTAAGACAAACAGTGAACGGGTTTAATGGTTTTTCCAATGGTTAACACCTCGAGGGATATTACTACTAAGCACCCAAAGGGTTTTATTCCAAATAAAAAGGAAAATAAATTTGCTATAGAGTGAAAATATCAGGTATTAGGTACAAAAGAAAAGTTAAAATTCGGAGAAATCATTCACTTTTGATGGTGGCTGTAAATTATCTGATTATAACCCAAACCCATCATTCTATTTAAAATTATTATAATAATAATAATTCAGCATTTTCAACTGTGAGTTGATTTTTGGGATACATTTTATCTAATTTGCAGTTATCTCAGGTAAAATTCTACTTTATGCCTGATGTGGGAGATGCTCACCAAAAAGGAGTCTTCTCCCCCATTTTAATCATAATGAGGGTTCTGTCGAGGTGGTGGACTTCAGTTACACAATGTCCGCACAGGTTTGGAAAGCCAAAACCACGAATGCATAAATCATACAATAAATAACCAAGGGACGTATTTGTAATGATAAATGAAAACGGGAAAAATGGAACAACACAAAACACAGAGAATCTTTAGGTATCACCAGAGAAGAATGTTCTAATGTTTCTCTCGCCTGAGTTAATTTGTCTTCAGCCAAGATGCGTTTCTTAGAAAAAGTTGTAACAGCTTCCCATGGGACCGATTTCTCAGGCTACAAAGTAGAATAGATGCGTAATCTGCAAATAACGAAATCCAAAACACAAACAAGTTTACAAGGCTTTGTTGTGAAATCAATGGTTGCTTGAAGATCAACAGATACGTTCATTGTTCTTTGGAACAGATTCCTTCAGGGTTAGGACTTTTTACAAAATTGCTGAAAAAAATAAAATCGGACAATTACATTAAATTACCCCCCCCAGTTCAACCACATAAAGTTTTCTCTGTAGAGAGTGCACCTTCATGAAGACTTGTTGTTGTTCATTTTGTTGACAGAGACCAGCAGTGTGTCCTTCACTGTGGCCACTAATTTTCCGAGGGGTCTTTATGAGTTATGTGTTTGAGAATTTTAAGAGAAAATTATGTATAGTGGGCAACCTATTGTAAACGGTGTCCAGACTAAGAGAAACATGGGCGCATATGAAGGGGGCAAATGGGCAATTGTCCACACTGAGAAAGAAAGCAGCATTATTATTCCCCTAATACCAAGGACATTGTTGGGAATGTGTGTGTTTGGGTATGTTAGTGTGTGTCTAGATATGTTAGTGTGTGTGTCTGGGTATGGTAGTGTGACTGTACATGGGTCTGAGTATGGGTGCATGGGTGCATGGGTATGTCACTGCATGTCTATGTGAATGTGTGTTGGTGTTGAATGTCTGAATATTCTGTGGATGGGGTTACCCAGCAGGTCCATGAGATCTTCATAGAAATCCATAAATTATATTGTATTATGTCCACCTTAAAATGTGGATTGACATCAGAATTGGAAAAACCAATGAGCACATAGCTGATCTATTGAACAGGTGGGAACACATTAACTTCAAAGAATAGATTAAAAGTATATGTTATTGGCAAAAAATGTTTACTACAAAATGTCAAGGCGTCCTACATGTACATCTAAGCAGTTTTTTATTGGTAGGCAGCCTGGGGATGACTAAGGGTCTGCCACTTTAAGACTAGCAGTTGCCAAATGAGGTACATGGGGACGCTCGTATGCATATGGCGGCCACACACCGAGCAACTCAATCTGCCAAGCCAACTATTGGCAACCGGCTTAGCAGGCAGTTACCCAGTGATGGCCAGCTTGGGCCTGATGGTAGGGCCGGCTAATTACTTAATACCAAATCTATGGTTACCAACCCAAAAATGTTTCTAGATCTTGTGATCTGCTATGGTACACTTGAACCTCTTTTGAACCGCTAGCAGGACACATTCTATTTTGTAATACTATGTCTTTCTAGAATATTATTTCTTGGATAATTTGCCCTTACTTTCACTATTCCATTGTAGCTTTAGCTTTCTGAATTGCCTTGTGCTGGCAATCTGGCAAACTAGAGTTTGTGACTCAGCTCAGTGAATAGTATTTGCCAAAACCCCCCGAATTCTGTGTGTTACCACAAAATGGCATTTTGACCTAAAAAAAACAGTTTTCATTCATATTTCAAAAGAACTGAATCATCTAACTTCACTACTGGCTATTCCCAAGACATAGCTTGAAACATTGATGAAATAGATGTCTAAACCCTCAATATTGCAGAATAATTACATCCAGAATGAGACATACTAATATTTTGTTGTCCGGAACGTGGTCTTGCTAAGCAGATAGCAAGCTGGTCTCCTGTAGCTTGTGTTATAAATCTTTGCTACCGTTCCCCTTTTTTCCCTAAGAAGGGAAGTTGTATAAGTGATTGATATTGTGCAAACATTGGTATTATATAGGGAGCTTCTGTAAAATGTGTTATAACTTCCTTCCCTCGAATGTTATACTCATTCAACCTGCCCACGGAATCGCACTAAACCCAAGCCTGTAATTATAACGCATTCTCTTTCCAATGGGGAACTATTAGCCGTGAAATTCAATATGACTGCATAAATTCTACACGTTTGAGGGCTAATGATTCATTGAGGATTGTTTTTTAATGAAATACGTGGAAGTTGTGCTTTTTAACTTAATTTATAAGGTTTCCTATTTTATTTGTGTCTTCTTGAGAATAATGAAAAAATGATTTATCAAAAAAAAAAAAAAAAATAACCAAAAACTCAAACCAATTAAAATCTAAATACAAATTTTATCTTAGAATATTTTATAATATAAGAGACTGGCATTTTGGATAATAGGAATGGGATGTTTTGATAATATTTTAGTGAAATCACATTCAAACTCGGGCCAATATGGTGGCGCTTGCTGTGACATCCTCTCCAATCCTCCAATCGAGGTAGAGGATGTCACCGCATGCGCCATCATTTCGCCCTGACTTGATCTCGGCATGTTAGATGACGTCCTCTAACCCAATTAAAGGACAGGAGAGAGGATGTCACCGCAAGTGCCGTTATTTTGTCGGAAGTCCCAGCCGGGATATGTCCCTGAAGGTGCGGATGAAGACAACAGATTAAGGATAGAAGAGGAAGATGCAGAAGTGGCCAGCAAAGAAGGTAGGGAAACATTTAGAGAGCATGAGTGTGAGAGAGTGAACAAGAATGAGAGTGTGTGAGAGAGAGTGAATGAGAGTGTGAGAGAGTGAATGAGAGTGATTGAGAGTGAGAAAGAGTGAGTGATGGTGAATGTGGGCAGCAGACACCTTAAAACAAATGGGACACAAATCAACCAAAAATATTTCAGCAACCAATCATTCACTATTTTCCTTTTACTTACACTGCAAATAGCAATGACTACCTGAAACTTAGATTTGATACCAAACTTTAAATAAGTTAAAATAAAGGGTTAAATACATTATTGACAAAGTTAGCAACAATAAATGCTATTGTGATTTTTTTTTTAACGAAGTAGTCATAATTGGAGTACAGTAGTCCAATTGCTTTGATAACCTCGGAGATTAACAAGATCCACATGCAAGATCTTTATCTAACACACTGAGCTTTTCTAGACGTAAGTGGCGAGGCTATGTACACACTCCGCAATCCATATTTCTTTACATATGTACATTTTTGCAGGGAAATAGATCTTAAATATCGCTTCTACGATTACATTCTTACAGGTTAGTCCTTTTTTTTTCTATACAAAACCAGATTTTTATCCATAGAACCGATGCTTGTCTAGGTTTTTAATGTGTTTCAGGTGCCGCGTGATGCTTTGGGCTCTTGGGTCAAATAAATTCCAGATGTCCATTTAATAAGCGGCGGTATAACAGAAACGCCACCTTATTAAACAGCAAATGTCCTTTACAATGATCGGGGCGATGTTGTATTGTTGTGCACCCCGATAGGAAAGTTAAAATGAGCTAATATTTTCTAAACACGGAATAAAGTTAAGAATTCTAAGGGTTCCCTAAATTCCAGACTGGAATGATCATATAATGACAATTATTATTGTGAAATTTTGTTTAATGGGCCGATGTAATTTTGCGGTCAAAGGGAAAGAAGAATTAGCCCGAACTGCCAATCTGAAACATTGATCTCATACAATAGCCCTATGTAATATGTCAAAAGCCCGGCTTAATTTAGCTTTTCTACTCAATCTGAAAACATTTGATCCTGCTTATAACCTAACATGTATGTGTATAATCACGCTGACAATTTGCTACCAAATGGGTCCCTGCCCATCCCCCATTCCCAATATAAAGTTTGAAACGTGAGTTGGTCCATTATGTTTGCCCATCCTCTGTCTAGTAAATCAGACTTAATTCTTCATCGTATTTCCTACCAAAGAGAGTTTTAGCCCATCCTGATTAATCTCTCCTGCTTCTAACATATTTCCCCAATGCATGGTAAATAAACCCTTATGTTCTGGTAAAGCTACTTATCTACCCTGAAATATAATCTGGGGTTTCGTGAAACAGTCCTTGGTAATGGGAATAGAACAGAAGATCTGCAAAAATAGATTTAGGGTGCAGGGAAGAAGCCACCAGCACCCCTGAATATTCTTCAATCTTTTTATTACTCTTCCAAGACATTTCATTGTTTTGTGCAAGTAAAAATATTACTTTTTAGGCAAAAGTCAAAAGTTTTTAATAAACATTTATTCGATTTTACATGTTAGATTGTTTGCGTTTCTCATCTTCATAAGTCAAGTAAGGCGGATGACGGAAATATAAAGTGACATGGTTGCTATTAGGACTGTACTAGATCGTAACAGATGATGTGGCTTTGTTGGGGAAACAAAGACATCAGAATTCACAGTGTTGGAAAACCACTAGATGTAGGAACATAACAGACACCCAAAGTACTGGACACACCGTCAGCAAATCATGTGAATCAAGCCTGGATTTAATGTGGAGAGGACTGCAGTTCCCATCACCCTTTTGGTAGTGTCTTACTCATGAGAAAAGTGTCCTTATCTACCATTGTTTACCCCCAACCCCAACCGGCCATTAAGCAATGGAATAGTAGGGAGCCAGAACGCAGAATCTGTCCTCTGTAGTGTTGCGACCATACAAACATAGAAACAGCAGAGAATGTGTTTATAAAAATAATTGGGTAGTAGAAGTATTATTAAACACTCATCTACAGACACCAATGGCTTGTTTATCCCTCAGAAAGCTCATGGTGCTGCCACAACCACAAGGGATTCTGGGTAGGCACATGCAAATAAGGTCAACAACAATAACCTTTTGCCTCTATATGCACTTTATTCATGCATTACCTGAAAGTAATTACCCACTGTACAAAAATAAAAAAGCCTTCAAAGAAAACTCAAGTAAGAAATTTAATAGTCAGTTCATCAATCATGGACAGCTATTTAATCCCTAATAGGACCCATCAGCATGAGATTCTAATCTCTAGTTCGAGGCTTGGGGAAGCACGAGAAATACCATTACATAAGTTATGGTGAGTAAAGGTGATGGAAAACCCTTCCACTAAAATTAAGGGGTAGTAGATGCATTATTAAACACTCATCTACAGACACCAGACAAGCCAGAAGGCTTGTTTTTACCTCAGAAAGCTCATGGTGCTGCCACAACCACAAGGGATTCTGGGTAATGGTATTTCTCGTGCTACCTCAAGTATTAAGCCAGTATCACAACCTCATGCTGATGAGTCCCACCAAGGACGAAACAGCTGTCCATGAGCGGTGATCTGGCTACTGCACCTCTTACCTGAGTTTTGTCTAAAGGCTGTCCTGTACAGCGGGAAATTACTTTCAAGGGATCCATGTATAAAGTGGATATAGAGGCAAAAGGTGATCATTGTTGACCTTATTTGCATGTGCCTACCCAGAATCCCTTGTTGTGGCAGCACCATGAGATTTCTGAGGGAAAAACAGGCCTTCTGGTGTCTGGTGTCTGTAGATGAGTGTTAAATAATGCTTCGACTACCCCCTTAATTTTAAGTGGAAGGGTTTTCCATCACCTTTACTCACCATAACTTATGTAATGGTAAAAATAATTGTAAACATAATACATTATTAATTTTAATGTATTGCTCAGCTACAAATATAACTATCACAAAGCTGCATACAAAGTCTCTCCAAAGTCTTTCTTCTAGATAACACTCTCTAATTCAAAACTATACCCCATTAGCCATAAGTATATTAGATTCCAGCACGTTATCCTGTGGATGATGGCGATTGTAGTGTGACAGATGGAGGGACATAGGTGTTCAGATCTTAAACTAACCCTTTGAATAAAAAAAAAACGTAAGCAATGCTTTCTATAAACTTCTGCCACGCAAAGGGGTGAGGGATCTATGATGATTACAATTCCCTCTCCATGGCATCATATCTGGATGAAAATCCATCTAGTTAGCTGTAGATAACATCAAGGTTGGCTGCTATTGTGTGCATAAAGTTAAATCCCTCTTTGGACGGCTTCCAGAGGACACACTCAAATTTAATTTGACTGCCGCATGCGGGATGTGGATCCAATATTCTTGGCAGAAAAGAACTTAAACTCTGAAACCGAGACTTTATAAACTCAAAGAAAATAAACTCATGAGTCAAATTATGTGCTCCTAATTTGGCAACTTTACTGTGTCCTGTAACGGGTGACTTCATTTGTTAGCAAAATGAAATAGGAGATTCATGCAATAGTCAGTAATTAAATGGTGCGCCGTAATCGGGATCAATCTACAGGAACTCCGTCAATATGGAGTCACATTTATTACCAGCGTTGTCACCCCTGAAGGACCTGGTGTCCATGGCAAATACTAGGCTTCATGTATTAAGCAAACACTAGGCCTCATTTATTACGCAAAGACGCAGAAACCCAGGAATGCTTTTATTTTAAAAGCGAAAAAAAAACACGAAACAATAATGTTTGCCTATGTTAGCATTTTGTACGCCTATACAAATTCAATATAAAAGAGTTAACAGAACAGGAAGATACATGTTTGACAGAGGAAGGATTGATTTAGACTACCAGAGAATGATAGATCTCCGACAAGCCCTAACATTTTAATTTTTTAGTTTTTATAATTTCTTTCTATAGTCTATAGGAATTGATTAAAATTTGATGAAAATTGGCACTGGCACTTTAAAGACAGCAGCTGGTAAATGACAGAAGATTTTTATTATTTATTTAGATTAAATGCATGACTTCATTTTTATCTACGTTGAATTGTTTTTGTGAAAGGCCATTTCTCGTTGGAGACTAAAGAATCATGAGTGTTCCTATATAATATTTTAGGTTTTTTTTTTTCAAATTATATTAGATGAAAACATTGTGAAATTTTTTTTTTAGTTGATTTTTTTAAATTATTTATTAATTTAAAGATATCAGTATAAGTGAAGGAACCAAATAAATAAAATGTATTCAACAGCACCAAATAATAAAAAAATATAATAATCTTCAGAAATCTCCATTTTTTTTTTTTAAATAGACGGCTAAATAAGGCTTTCACTTTTTCTCTTATCATCGAGGAAAACTCCCGAAATATTTGATTCATCTAGAAAATAATGTACAGTGTGTTTGGAGGCCCTGGTATATCCATCATTGTCATAAATAATCACCAAAAGGGTTGAGCTTGATGCCTGTGGCTTGTCAGGGCTGTGGACAGATTGCGTTGTGATTTGAAGAAAGCCAAACTCCAGAAATGACTGAATCCTCATTAGAAAGACAGACGATACCACTGAGACTCGAAAAATCATTCCCTTTTTTTTTTCTAACACGATTGCTACTCCCAGCTACATAGTTATGTAATTAGAGGAGAAAAATGACACAATTATATCAAATTTTCATCATTTTTCCTTACTGTTGATTTAAAGATACAACAATTAGACCCCCCCCCTGTTTTCCATCAACAAAGCGATAGATAATTTAAAAAAATATATAATAATTGGAAAATGTGCTTTAGTGTTTTTTTAGTGAAACATGAAAGACTTTATGGCTGTTTGATAAAGTGACTGATATTAGGTTCCAGCATCTAGAATCTCGATAAATAATCCAGATCTGCAAGCCGAATGACTCAAAAAAACAGATCGCTGTCCGGGAATGAGTAATTATTAAAAACATTAATGTTATGGAATGCGAGAAGATTTCAGGACGCAGATATTTCATGGCCAGATGGATCTAAATGTTTTCATTTTTGTAAGGACTTTTTTAAGTGGCAAATATACAATTATGAAAACTCCCCTAAATTCTTCTTACTTTGACGATAAGAAGAAAAAAAATTAAAAAAAAAATTTTAAAAAAAAACTAAAATAAATAAAAAATCTCACATCCTTATAATCCCTCTTTACAGAAAAGGCATCTGTTTGGTATTAGAATCCAAAATTCCAGATGAAATCACGAAGTTGGCTGTCAGCGTCACCGAGCTCACCTCTGTAACAGTTACTATCCGTGAATCCGTGGATACAGCTAAAAGAGCAGAGCCTGCGAGGTCAAGTGCGCAATTCTAATCTTGATGGAAAGTCAACATGGACAAGAGTTACGGGTAAAAGAACACCAGCGTTTAAACCCCCCCCCCCCAGGACTTCATTAGAAAACAAGACTAGATCCTGTTGGGAATAAAACAATGACGCGGTCCCTGGGGCATGAAAATTATTACACGTTCTACGGCTAAGTTGAACTATACAAAAAAAATATTTTTTTGTGTATGTTTTTGATATCATTACAGATGTTCTGAATTACAACATTTATAACATTTTTTGTCAGGTTTGTATCATTTTCTATTTTTAAAGGTCAGTCTAGTGACCGCCAATCAAATCAAAAGTATTTGTCTTTAGGAGAAGCTCCAGCTCCAGAGCTGCAGTGCATCATCCTGTCAATGATAAGATTTTCGCACAACTTTGTTTGCTCGAAGCAGCCCATCGGTGGGAGGAAAGCACATGCGTGCCGAGGTCTTGTTAGACCCCCTGAACTATAGTGTGGGCCACGGCAAGCAGGACATGGCTACTATCTGGGGGTGGCAAGGAAAGAGGCAAATAACTAGGGGGGGGGGTTCTGCATAAATCTACAAAAGGGATGAAATGATAAATTATAGGAGCATTATAGGCATGTGATCTGTCTGTATTTTCCCTACTCCGTTTTTAATACATCTAAACGCATTATGCGGTTTTTTTTGGAAATTTCTGCTGAGCTGGCCCTGTATCATGTATAATTTATCCATGGTTAATGTAGATTTCTGTTTTAATGTTTTAAATGCTCATTTCCTTGCAAACCACCACTAATAACTTGTGTCTAGGATCTCTGTTTCACTCTGTAGGCCGCACTAAATGTAAAATACCTGGTTTGTTATTACACCCGTGTTTTTTTTAATACCCTTACAGTGTGTGGTCACGCGTATCCAGCCGGTGGTCCCACACAAGTACGGGGTCCTATCAGCCGCTCGGCATTTGCCTTTTGTGCAGGTGGCCAGTTCAGGCTTTCCTTCACACAGCAAATCAAAATAACATTTTTATTTACAGTGACCAAAGTTGGAGCAGAACTATATTGTTGTATCAGAATTTATGTATATAATGTAACACACAGATTTTTTCCATTCACCTGCCACGTCCACGTCCTTTATCTTCCCGGATGGTGATGACAGTAGCTTTAAATCCCTGTCTCCCCCCCCGTTGTCATCGGACGTACATTTTCCATATCAACAAATCCCAGCCGAGCCGCAAACTAATCACTCAGGCTTAGAGAAGACATTAAAGATCTCTCGTATCAGCTGAAAGAATTCCAAAGTATTTTTTTTCTTTCCCTTCTGCGTTTCACCTGACCCACTATAACGCGGGGTAGTCTGCTTGTCGCCGGTGGACTATGTGGCTATTTCGAGGGTCTGGAACACACGGTACGCGTTGAATGCCGGGATGCGACGATTGAATGCTAAGATTCCATCAAGTGAAACTGGAGCCCATAATTGGATCCAACAACCGATCGCTCGTGTACCACATGAAATGTAGCTAAAAATATATTTGCTGGGTTATTGCAAAAGCTGGCCGGTATAAATATATACAAATTTCCAATGTTCCCGACACCCACTGTAAAGAACACATTATAAAGTACTCTGTGAGTGACCCTAACCCTCTGTGAGCGCTTTAATATAATTTATTCCAAAAGAAAAAAGTCAATAATGACGCAGAAGAGGCTACCCTACTCTCCGTGGTCCGACTATGATGGAGACACCAGGCCCTGTGCGGCCTCTGCCCAACATCTGATGGCAACGCGTCCAGACGTCACTGGTTGGCTTCAGGAATCGCTGACCCCTTTACAATTAGATACATCCATTTAATGATACGCCTGGTGTGTTACAATGTTACCCTTTTCTGTTTGGAATGATCTTATGTTAAGGCCATCGTAGGCACTTTAACGCTCAGACAGCTGCGCGGCCCCTTTAAATTGTCAATTTGTTGGACACTGATTGGTTGCTTGATTGGTTTGGTTGCCATTACAGAATCATGATGTTTAGATGTTGGGCAGAGGGCGCGCAGGGCATGATTTGTGAAAACACTGATTACCGCTCCTTGGCCTTTTGAGGCCAAAATGGCTTTGAGGTCTAGCATCATACATTAAATAGTAACACTGCGTTCAAATAACAGTTTTCATAATGTTTTCTATCCATCTATTGGCCCCAGGCATGGCTAATATTTGCCTGATCTTATTCCACCCTTCCTTCAAATACTTTAACGGTGTCTGTGCTCAGCAGGTCATGGGGAATCTCTAGTGTTTGTGGTCTAAGTCTTCTGGAAACCTTGCGTTCTCCATGGGTTATCCTAAGGTCCCCAGTTGTAATACACATGGTAAGGGGTGCGAACAGACTGCAGGTTAAATATCCTTCGATCTCTGTCAACCTGTCAAGAGTAGCACATGGTGATCTGTGAATCCGACATGTTAATTGATGCACAGGCAACGCTACGTTATGATGTCATAACTCAAAACTTTCCATGTCTCTACTCATTGGGTTTTCAATGCTACAGACTTGATTCTTGCAGGAATACCTGCTTGACCACAGAGCTGGAAAGGACATTGAAAACAAGTAGGGGCTTTTAGATGTTTTAAGACCCCCCTGATGCTACATTAGGGTTCCAAAGTCTCTTAGGGCACCAGATACCCCAGCACTGGTTTTGAAAAACAGCCTTTTTTTCTAACATGTGTTTTTAGGCTTAAACGTGATGTTGTAGATGTCTTTTAACACAACGCCACAATAATTATACAACTTGATTCCAAACGTCTTTGCAATTTGTCTTCGCTTAACAAAGTTAAATGGAGTTACAGTGGGGGCCGTTCACTGTGCCCTCTGGCAAGAAGTTATCCTGAACAATATCAAGATGTAAAGAGATCCCTGAAGAAAACATTTAATGTCAGTAAAACCCCATATTCATTTGCATTTGGGGAAAACATAAATTGCGCATAGTTCAAACTAGATGAACCAAACAAAACGCTGATTAAATTAATTCTATATTAAACAAAAGGAATAGACTTTCCAACTGTGTCAATATCTACAAGGCAAATGGATTATCTTGCTGAAACACAGCATATTAAGGCAGGATTTCCAAATTTATAACAATCTGCAAAAATTGAAGAAGGAAAAAAAAACGAAACAAGGGGACCTTTTAGGTTTTAATAAAATCATAATTAAATTATATGCCGTGGACGGCTCCCAATACGTTACCAGGAAACCGCTTTGCTGTGACGGACCCCGCGCTTAAAAGAGAAACTGACATTTTGGGGTCAAGAAGGAATTTTTTTCCCTGGTTAGTGCAAAATTGGAAAGAGCCAAACTGGGGGGGGGTTTTGCCTTCTTTTGGATCAACAGCAACAAATTAACAGATATAGGAAAGGCTGAACTTGATGGACGCATGTCTTTTTTCAGCCTATATAACTATGTAACTTTGTAACTATATCGTTATTAAACAAATGTTGGAGTATCGTCCAGATTCCGTAGGCAGATTTGTATTGAGCTTGACCGACGTAAATGAGATTCTTTTTACCACCATAGTATGGGGAGATCTAAGAGAAGATGGAGTCTTTAGTGGAAGGTGATACTTTTAAGATAAATATGTACTTTATATGTTTCATGGACCTCAGATGTCATATTCTGGCGATCGAATGAAAGGACGGCAGTAGCAGAGATAGGAACCCAACTTAAATATATCCCCGGCTCCATGTCTCCATGGTTTATTACAGAAACGGTCAAGCCCTCCAGTCATTCAAAACAGATGTATCATAGATGTTGTAGATCCCCCATATGGTGGTCAACCCCGACTCAGCTCCGTGAAGTTTATTCACTAAGACCTATGTGGATATGAGAGGTGAAATTTGCGAAGTAGAGGACTGATATCTGTCGCCTTTAATATCACAGCCCGTAAGTTAAACTTAGCAGGGACCCTAAATAACGAGAACTTTCCAGGCTTATACACAAAGATGGCTGCCCTGATTTACTCAACCAAGATTAGAGTTCCACCAAGGTCAATAAGGACACATCATTGGTGGACCTCATGGAAAGATGGAGAGCCTTATGCTGCCCATATAACACAACTAGATCTCTCCCATTAATTGTGGGACACTATCGCCCAATGGCCCATGGGGCATTTGCACGGTGTGGCAGATGGCCAGTCTTGGCTTGTATAGAGATAAAATGTCACTGTTTTTGTTACTGTTAGAAAGGTTTTCTCGTTCCTACAATCAACCTTTACCTAAAACCCCAAATACAAAGTTTCATGTCAAATAGTATAGGGTGATTTCCAAAGGTGTCGCAGGTGCATAAAACAGTAACGGAACACACACATAATTGCAATTGTGGCAATGGGTAAACAACTTTGCTACAAAGTTACTCACAAAGTTTTACAAAATTCAATATAAATAAGTAGATCTGGGAATGAAGATGTGCATAATCACGCCATATAAAGTGGGGTCTCTCATGCATACCCAAAGTGGGGGTGCCGCCGTCTGCAACAGAAATATCCAGAAAGGTTGGTAACTCTCTGTATATAAACAGTTGTGATTTTACGCGTCGCTCCTGTTAAGCCTTACGTGTCGCTTAGAATAATATTGTAAGAATAATGACATCTTTCACAGGAACTTTACCAGTAAAACAAATTGTACAGCCGACAATGTAGTCATTTTGTTGATGTCGATATGCTGTTTTCTTTAGATTAGTGTGGTTTTTTTTTTTTTTTTTCTTTCCTTCTACTTTGATAAATATCCTCGTCGCGCAGCTAACTGATCCCTGAACAACATTTTATGAAGCCTGTTTACTGTACGGCAACTAATCTATGTAACACATCAGTCATGTCGTACGGCGAGAAAAAATAAAAGGGGAAAAGGGAGGGTCAGAGGTCACATAAGTTCAAACGCAAGAAGGGGGGCTGTGTGGGGGGACTTTTTTGAAAGAAGCTTAGTGTTACAGGAACAATGAATGTACCCATATAATCTGTTTTAGTCTAAATTCTATTAGGACAAGCAGCGTAATCCTCTGTAATAATAAACATTATATATATAAATATATATATATATATATATATATACATATATATATATATATAAATAAATATATATATATATATATATATATATATATATATATATATATATAGATATAGATATATATATCGGTTTGTCTTAGTTTGTCAATTCTAGTTTTGTCAGACCCCTTGAATATATGTATCTTATGAAGCGATGCGTAACTTATTGGTGTTATATAAATAAAAGATTAATATTAATAATAATAATAATTATATACTGTACAGTATAAATACACATATGTGCTCAATCAATATACATATTTCCAAAAATGTATATACGCAGAAAATCCTTAAAAAGGATCAAATAAAGGGTCGGGTAAAAGTGTAAATGTTGGGACTCTAGATGCCCCGGTGGCTGCATGTGGAACTGCAATCAATATACAATTAATATAATATTAGGGGTAAATTATCCCTCCGTCCCTCTTACCAGCCCCTCTTTGTAAAGTATTACTTGTAGATTAATGCATATTAGGAAGCCACCTTATGTCTACTCCAGGGCTCCACAACTCCAGTCCTCCAGAGCCGCAAAACAGGTCAGAATCTGAAACATAGAAACATGGCAGATAAGAACCATTCGGCCCATCCAGTCCGCCCAACCCCTGAATACTTTTCTTAGTCCCTGGCCTTATCTTACACCTAATTGTCTGTATCCTTGCCTAAAACATATAGATTAATTATGTTTTAACCCCTTAAGGACAATGGGCGGTCCCAAAACCCATCGAAAACAATGCATTTTGAGCACGTACATGTACGGACTTTGTCATTAAGGGGTTCATGGAAGTGTTCAAGTTGGGATAACCTAAAACTGTGGCCTCTTTGTGGACCTTGGGTACCAGGGCTGTAAAGCCCTTTTCTGCACCAAGCAAGAAGCCATCTTCATCTCCTGTTCAAAGGATCATGGTTATTCCTCCCCACTGAGTTACCCTTCCCATATTGTTAAATTGCTGATAGCTTTTGATTGGTTCAGGGAATCAACAACATTTAGGTGGGGAGGAAAAGAGAAAAGACATGAAAGCACATACTATGAATACTAGTCTCAGTAAATGAATTTAGTTACTCCAAAAGATAAAGCCGTGGTCCCTTAAAGCGTATAAAATATTCAGATTGCGTTATGGTGCAGATGTTAAAATCTTCAATTAGACACACTACTTATCCCTGATTATCCAGGGGTAAATGATTTGTGTTTTCACCTGACCCATATTTTTCTAACATTATCTCTTGTCACAGGGGTGGGCTGGCTAGATGTCAAAGGGGGCAACTGACCCCGGGACTGGACTGATTTAACAAATTTAAGCTGTCAGCACAAACATCTTCTTTCTTTTTTTTTTTTTTCTTCCTCGTTTTCAGATGTGGTGACAGGAGGAACCTTTTGATAGACCTTTTAACAAATTTGAGGTTATATACGAAATATGAGCCAGTGGTTACTTTTCAAGTAGCATCTTCCGGATTTTCTGATAAAGTCCCGTTTTTCTTACATTTTGGTACAGCAGGTTGTAGCTGGGATAGCTATCCATAGACTCGTATTGCTCATGGCTCCAGTGTTTTCACTTCGGACCATTCTTTCTTTTTATACACAACGTCTGTTAAAGTTATGCAAGCTCTTTTCGGTGTCACATCATACATGGGTTCTTTGTAGTTTTGCTGCTTTGTACTATCTTTTTCCTAACAATATGCTTGATAAGACCGTGTATTATATTTTATCTGGGGCAGCTACATGAAAAAATAAAATAAAAAAATAATAAGATATATATAAATATATATATTATTATTTTTTTATTTTATTTTTTATAAAATATATTATTTTTTTTGGGGGGGGGGTGCAGTACCCCCAACCCAGTTGAAATTATAAACAAATTTTATCACTCCAGGATACTGTGAATTCCCCAAAGGGTTAATAGTCTATTTCAAACCCCAGCCATTTTAGATGAAAACATGAGAGTTCTTGTTATACTCCATGCCTTTGCATGCCCTCATCTGCAATTCACAAAACCTTAAATTGCTATTGCCCCAAACAACTTGTATATCAGTGAATCTACGAGTTGTTTCGAAAGTGTTAGCATAACGTCTATGGAGTCTGGTCAGTTGTGTTAACCCCTAATTCAACTGACCAATCAACTGCTAGATCCCATTATTGCAACCTTTTGGGCTGTAATATACTGTAATGCACTCACATCTAGCAAACATTCTGAAATATTAGAAAAGACAGACATCAGGGGAGGAAATCCTCTAGTAATAAATAACACATCTGTAATTCATCAGAGCCATAAATTAGCTTTAAAAATGGGAGCTATTTAGAAAATAGCTTTAACCCCAGGAGAATATCAGATAAGAGAAATCTGGTCTTTTAGTCACAATGATAAATTTATTCAACTGTGGCCGACATCATTTTCTGTCATTACATAAAATCTAAAACTGACTGTTTTTTTAATAACATATTTTTAGCCATTTTGTATTCTTGATAAAAATCATGAGTCAAACTTTACTACAAACATTATGAAAAATTCCATTACATAAGTTATGGTGAGTAAAGGTGATGGAAAACCCTTCCACTTAAAATTAAGGGGTAGTAGAAGTATTATTAAACACTCATCTACAGACACCAGACAAACCAGAAGGCCTGTTTTTCCCTCAGAAATCTCATGGTGCTGCCACAACCACAAGGGATTCTGGGTAGGCGCATGCAAATAAGGTCAATTATTATCACCTTTTGCCTCTATATCCACTTTATACATGGGACATGGATCCCTGTAATTGCCCGCTGTACAGGACAGTCTTTAGACAAAACTCGGGTAAGAGATTTTTAGAGCCCGAGGTCCATGCGTTTTAAGGCAGCGGAAGCCTGACAGACTATTCTGGGCCTCGCCGAAGGAGGGCCGGATCTTCGAGTCTAAACCCGAACGGTAAGACCCCTTTGAACTTTGGGTCAGTCTCCGAAAGGAAAGACTCCTTTATGGATAGAGGAAAAGGCTATAAGGCTCCATACACCTCCACCAACGGATTCAAGCTTTCACTGCAGAGCAGTGTCCAAAAAAACACAGCGTCAAAATCATAATGCAAAAACAAAAAACAGTCTCGCTGTGGTTAAACAACATGAAATCCATATCAAACAGGCACTCGCAAACAAAGAAGATTAAACAGATAAGGGCCAGCCATCCTTGACTGCTTCTGGACCAATTTATTTTAGCTTTTTATTTATTTATTTTTTTTGCTTCATCCTTAAAAGGATTCATCAGCATGATATAATAATATCTCTTTACACTTGAGGCTTGGGGTAGCATGAGAACTACCAATTACATAAGTTATGGTGAGTAAAGTTGAGAGGAAGCCCTTCCACTTAAAATTAAGGGGGTAGTAGAAGTATTATTAAACACTCATCTACAGATACCCTCAATCTCATGGTGCTGCCACAACCACAAGGGATTCTGGGTAGGCGCATGCAAATAATGTCAACAATAATCACCTTTTGCCCAGAGTAGCATATAGGGGTATAAGGTATTTCTGGAGGCAGAGTGGCATATAGGAGGTTAAAAGGCATATCATGGGGAAGGAGGGTATAAGGAATTTCTGGGGGCAGAGTGGCAAGCATGGGGGCAGATTTGCATAACTGAGGGGCAGGTTGGCAAATAAAAGGAAATAAAAACCAAAAAAATATTTTTCTCAATCATAGCCTTTATTAAATATGAAAAAATAGTTTACATGAATTAATATTTACTAGCAAAACTTTTTTCCTATAGGGTCGTCTTATATTCAGGCTTTTTCTTTTTTTTTCCTAAATTAATATTTAGATTTTGTGGGGTCGTCTTATAATTCGAGCAAATACGGCAAATAAATATATATGGCACTCATATTTTCTGTGTGCCAAACAAGGCAGCTATCTGAAATATTAGAATATTAATTTTATCGTTCCTCCCGACTGAGTTGTCCATTTGGAAGATGGTTTTGGCATCCCTAGAAAGATAAATGAAGAGAGAAGAGGGGTTGTTGGACCAAGTGAATAATTAATTATATAGGGTTATCCCCAAATGCTAAAGACCTCAGCCCTGTTCAAATTTTAACCTTTTAATTTAAACCTAATATTTCTATAATAATCACTTTATAGAAACATCAAATTTGCCGGTAGATGAGACCCATTTGGTCAATCTAGTAGTCTTATTTTTCTTGCTGTAAAGACCCAAACCTTAATCGGTTCTTGGTCTTCTGAGTATTGATAACAGTTCTGTAAGCTACATTCTAATTAAGACAATATGCATTTCTAAAAATGACAGATTCTTTCATCAACAGCTGTTATCTTATATTTGACTGCATTTTACATGCAAAAACACTTTAATTTTTGTCACGGAAGACATGACATTTTGGAAGCACGTGGGAATCTGATCTAGAAGCCAGCCTTTGACTTGATCCGATTAAAATAAATTGACATCTATTCGCCAGATCAAATAAATGTCTAAAAATAAAAAAACAAAAAAAATTAAGAAAAGGAATAATTTTGATCCTAAAATTATTAAAATATATAACCAATTGTCCATAATGCTAATGACTTATTAGAGATAGAAAAACATAAAATTATAAGAAAAGGTATAAGTGTATTTTTTCTGCTCTTTTTCCTACCAAAATGGTTTTCTGTACACAATACCACATTTTCAGCAAAACGTGTTTAAAAATATTAAGGGTCAGATTACGATTATTTTGCCCTACAAAGATATCTGACGTACCGATTTTGGGTCAATTTCTTTGTTTATCGAAAGGTTACATTTTAAATTGATACAATTCTAACAAATAAGAACTAATAAATGTTTCGAGAGTTAGTTATTTTACTTTTATTGATACATGTTGTAAATTGTAAATTGTATATATATATATATATATATATATATATATATATATATATAAAGACTACATTAAATTGAACTATAACTCATACTTTAATTTTACAAAGTGACCTACTAAAGACCAGATTTCCAATGTTTTGGCTTTTTTTTTAGTTAATTGATATTTTTCACATTGATAAATCATATATAAATGAAGAATTAGCATGGGAGGTCAAGCATTCAATGTGGACCAAAGTACCAATCATGATATAATAAGGTTAGTTGTGATCTTTGCACATTGTACATAATAATTACTGTGAATAGATGTTTTGGGATAAAATTGCACATTTTCGGGGAGAAAATACATCACAATAGCCCAAATTCTTTCAGTTCACATAAAGAAAAACATGAGTACAATTATATGAATTTCAGCAAGATCAGAGAATGTTTACATCGCAATCAGACCTGCCCAACGTAATTAACTGGTTTCAAAATCAAGCTGCCATCTTATTATGAGAAGGAAATTCTATCCCTAAGAATGATTTTTTTAATCATTAGAAATTGTCCAATTTGAAAATTTAATTTAGGCAGTAATTGCTTTTCTAAGGATAATAATAATAGTATTAATAATAAAAAAAATAATATTTATCATTATTGTTTATTCTCATTATTAGAAGCCCAGATGGATTTCTGAATCACCATATGTCTCATTCATAGGACTTTTTGTTGAAAATATATTATTTATTGTTTTATTTTTATTTTAAAGCTCATTCTATAAGGAACATTTTAGAAAGTTTTAATGAGTATGACATCATTAAAATAAATATGCACTTATTGGATAACACTCCAAGTCCTATGGCTTCTTTTTTAAGAACGTGCTTGCATGAAATAATAATAATAATATATAAATAATAATAAAGTATTCGCAGGCATCCCCTATAGATATTCTGGAGAATATATTGCCGCATACCTTACAGATAAAGGACCGTAAAATTGTGAATTAATTCCATTTGGATTTCTGTTGTTTGATCACTGGAGTCTTAACCAGCAAATCACCCAGGTAGAAATATGGCTTGGTCGCATTTGCTTTTTTTCCATTATGATTTATAATTTTTTAATGCCAAGACTAAATATTTGAAGATATTTCTGCGCCGTGAAGTTGCCTGGAATTCAAGACCTGGAAAGAGAAGAAAGTTTCTAATACTTTGAAAAACATACTTAAAAGGGAAAATTACATTACCAGGAATTCAGTTAAAAATGAAATAATATATTGCATGTGCATACATTAGAATAGTATTTTTAATTATATGGTAAAATAAAAACATTGGCTTATTGGAAAATACTCTTTATTTTATGTTATTATATAATTTATTATTATATGCAATTCAGAAAATAGCCTAATTCTTATGCAAAATAAAATAAAAATGTCAATATTATTTAATTGTTGCGTGAGTTCATTAAAATGGGCTCAATTATTAAGCCAGTATCAGAGCCTCATGCTGACGAGTCCCATTAAGGATGAAACAGCTGTCCATGAGTGGTGATCTGGCTATTGCATCTCTTACCTGAGTTCTGTCTTGAATATAAAGGCAATAGGTGATTATTGTTGACAATATTTGCATACGCCTACCCAGAATCCCTTGTGGTTGTGCCAGCGCCTCAGATTTATGAGGGGAAAAAAAAGCCTTCTGGCCTGTCTGGTGTCTGTAGATTTGAGTGTTTAATAATACTTCTACTACCCCCTTAATTTTAGTGGAAGGGTTTTCCCATCAGCTTTACTCACCATAACTTATGTAATATATAGCCCCAGAGTATTAGTTGGAGGAAACTGGGCAGAGATTATGCAGAACATTAGGAAGGAGTAGGGGTAGGAATGTTCCACTCCCCCCCTTTGAAGAAAGTAACTTTGAGATCTGGGCAAGTGGGGCTTCATCTTGAGATTCAAAGTTATTGAGTTCCCAGGGGTAGCAATGGCTGAACTAACCCCTGTGTAATGCACGTTCAAAGTGAGTATATTTCATCATTCAGGGCCAGCCAAGCTGTTAAAGGTCCCACAGTCCGAAGCTGAAACTACAATTCTTCTGTAAACTCGCGTTTTATTTATAGAAGTACTGCAGATTCTGTAGTGCTATTACAGTAAAAAAGAAAAACAAATTCATAATAAACTTAAAATGGACAATATAAAAAAATTATTGCCGACATGGCAGCACACTCAACCGATCTGCTGCTCCAGCGGACGCATGCTACATGAGCATAACACAAAGCATTTGGCCACGCATGCCGTCTGCCACTCTTATATCATCCCATTTTATATCGCTGCAGAATATGATGGCGCTATATAAAAAATAAATAATAGAATGGAAGTTTTTTTTTTTTTTTAACAATTGACTCCGTAACAAAATATGTTATCTCATTTTGTTCCAATAAACTCCCTTTATCTGCAGACCTGGAGGCGGTCATTGTTATCAGTCATGTGATATTCTGAGTGGCTTTCCCGGCTCAAACACCACAATGAGCTGATGCTTTACGGCAATGCTAATGAAGTCTGTCAGAAAGTCCAACTGGGTGAATAATTATTTTATTGTCACGGGCAGTATGATAAGGAGTTGGGGTGTCTGTCTAGTAGATTTGGCTCTGATAACAGAGGAGAACTCATACAAACGGCTCATATTCTACTGCCTGAAAACATTATAATATGGGGCAACTGTTTAACCCCTTAAGGACAATGGGCGGTCCCTAAACCAATTGAAAACAATGCAATTTGAGCCCGTACATGTACGGGCTTTGTCATTAAGGGGTTAAAAAGTAAGACAGCACAATATTTATAAAAAATATATATTTTTTTTATCAAATACCATTAATACAGCATTTAGTTTACAGGTAAACTTTAAGTTAATGTTGGTTTACCAATCCCCCACCCTCAAACAGATGGGGATTTTGTAATAAACTGCATTTTAACCTTAATTCCACCAATCAATTTAAGATTAATCATTTTATGATTTTGACGATATTTCAAAGTGAAAAAAACGGTCAATAACATTTATTTGACTTTCAACAAAATGAACGCTATTCTCTGTTGGATAAATACGAAGCGAAGGCTGTGCTAAAGGAATTCAAGAACGTATGATGCTCACGTAACATACATAACGTGCTCTCTATAAAGAAATGTAAATATTTAAAGACTCGAATGTTTATACCAACCGCACAGACCGAAATCTCTGTTCACTGTGTTATCCAAATAAATCATTTGCACTCAGTACTATTAAGTATTGGTAGTTTTTGCAACTGCGTTTAATTATCTGTTATATACACCGTCTCTTACATTGTATCAAGGAACTGAGAGCCAGAAACATCTGACGAGTAAACATTCCCTTTGGATTCAAGGGTTTAGCCCAGCGGGGGGTGGGGGGCAACTCTTTGAGGGACGCAAACAGGCCGCCGTTTTTGGATCTCGCAGCTTAATCCCATATATATATCGCAATTAAAAGTTCATTTAACGAATTATTTTCAGGCAAGGTTACGGAGAATTCCCGGCCTGTTTGCGACCTGTAATATACATACCTGGGAACTTCACAGGGCAGGCTACCTGGAACTCTCCCTCCTCGGGGGAGTGGCTTTGTGAATGGGCAGGGCTAGTCATGCATAAGGGTGGGGCTAGCCCAAACAGTCTTCCGTAAGGGGGGATGAGAACAAAGTTCTTTCTGAAGAAAGAAGAAATTGACATGGAAACCCAGGCCAGCAAGGATTTACTTGGAGACTCCAGGTCAAAAACAGAGTGTTTCAAGGTAATATATATGTACTACGTGTGTGTGCGCGTACAATCATGCTATGAATTCCCAATGGCGGTTTGCTTTGTGCCCTTATCGTCCATGTTGGCATAATATGTATTTCATTTCACTGTACTCTGTATGTTGGAGCATTTTGTTGCTCACCATAATGTATTTGTACATCATCAACAATATTCTCACCAAATGTGCCAGAAGTCTTTAGATGTTTCTTCATCTATTTAGGTAAATAAAAACATTTGTAGTCTTTTCTGGCTCCCCCCCCCCATCATAGAGGCTTTAGCCTGGGAAGAAAAGAAAAGACTGCATGTCTGCAAGTGTGGGGATTTAAGGTGGCCCTACGGCACATGGAGCACAGTCGACTGCTTTTCAGTGATGAAGAAAGGTGTTGGGTATCTGGGGAAAAAAAAGAAAAATATTTATGGGACTGAAAATTGAGTCCCAGCACTGTTTGAGACCTTAGAGTAGCGTTCACCTGTGAAGGAACTTTGTGCTGAGAAATAGCTGTACAAAGGACCAAAGTCTCTTTGAGATGTAACCAACATGCTAATGGGTTGTAGCCGTCTGATGATACTGTAGATATATAGATTTATCTGGCTGATGTAGAGGACAGTAGAGGACTTGCTAATGTGACAGTAATCAGAATCTGCAGGTAGGCACGTCTGCATCAGGAAAGGTCCACATCCATTAACATTTGCAAGTACTACTACTTGTATGTGTTGCCCAGATTTTAATTAATATTAATTACATTTATTTAGTGTTAAAACAATCAGTGTTTCATTTTTATTGATATCGACTCTTCCAACATTGGCATCTAAGGGCTTCACTTAAACCTTAAATTGGGTTAAACCATAGAATAACCCATATATTCCAACAATTGATACAAGTCGTAACTTTATGATTCCTTTTGTTTCTTCACTTTAATTATTATTATGTCATCTTTCCTTTTAAAGATTTATCATGAGCAAAATAATCTTATCATGTCCTAATAAATGCATGTTTACAGTAGATGTGACACAGTGATATCAAATCGTTGTGAGTCATAGATTAAATTATTTGCAGTTCTCTGGGACAAATTTATTTTATAGCAATCGTTCAAGATTAAAAGTGTTACATTTACAGAGCGCTAGAACATTTTGTAAGTGCCATAGAGAAATAAATAGAAGTCCACCAGTTTGTGAATCTGTAGGTGGTCCGCACGCATAAACATCAGCTAACAAAATAAATAACACCCAGAAATCCTCAATGTATGCAATTGTTGCAATGTTCAGTAGTTAAAATGGCAAGTAATCAGGGTTATTACAAAAACAATCTTCCCCAAAGATGCTTATAAAGGGAGATTAAAGGTGAACGATCGGATTCTAATTTTTATTTATGTCTCTGTGCAACAAATTGCTCTCTTTTTGGCTTGATCCATGCAAACTCTGCTGAAACAATGCAGGGAGACTCCAGGAAGTGGGTTACAACTTCCTGCTTGGGCTAACAGGAGGATTCCAAGGCAATATCCATGGGAAATTAAAACAATTTTTGTGTGGCCACAGAATACCTCCCAAATGTACCCTGTTTCCAGGAGGTCGGAATGTTTGCTGGGTATGAGGGTATCGCAGGGTTCTACAGCCTTAAAAGCCACAATAATGTGTATAAAACCGGCAGAAAATGTAATTAAATGCATGATTCCACTTCTTCTAAGTGCCTTTTTGATTATGTAAAGTCTATATATATTATATTAAGTCTAAAACGCTCACAGAGATCAGACAGCATTGCCTCAGTTGGGCCATTACACAGGAAAACGCTCCAGCGGCTTAAAACTGCGATCTCACACCAAGAGCGGTCAAGAACTAAAATGTGAGGCAAACTTCCCCAAACATACAGTTATTCCTTCATGGGTCTCATCAGTAAAATCTAGTTGGTATACCTCTAGGCACAAGAGAGCAAAGAGGTCCATGTCTGGACTCACCTTTTCACTTGGGGTGAGCCCCAAAAGATCCCCAAACAAAACAAGTTTAAGATGTATATTTTACAACAAAAATCCACCAAATGCATAACATTTAATGCAAACCTTCTCACATTCCTCATGGTTGCGTTTTCACTTAAAACTAACGTGCCCTCTTTACCTAATGTATCGGTTCGTCTTAGTCTACCAATTCTAGTTTTGTCAGACCCTTTGAATGTATGGACTGTAAGAAGTGCCGTGGAAATTGTTGCCATCATATACATAAAAGATAATCTGTTTTATAAAACAAAAAAAAACAAGCATTTATGCAACAAATGGCGACCAATATCATCCTCATATCATGCATAAAAATGGCATCCATTAAAGCTGATTTTGGATCTAACACTCCCTTTTATAACCCAAAAACAGCTAGTCTCTCAGCGTTCAAGATAATTAAAAAATTATGTATGTGTATGTATATATATAACATAAAATAATAAAAATAAATAAAAAAAACAAACAAAACCAACAACCAAAAAAATAAAATAAAAAAAAACCCTCTGCATTATCTAGTCAATGACCTGAAGCCTAACTATGTTATCTCACAGTTGGTGTGAACATTTCTTTTTTCTAATGGGGAAGGCCCTTCACACCCAACATAGACCATTAAGAATATACCAAAGACTCGATCTATACATTACAAGACTTTTTGACCTACGGCCAAGATGACATGATGGAAACAGGAACACAGCTCCTGCAAGCCAACACTAGCTTTGCTTCTGTGAAAATAATTAAATATGTATTTATTTTTACTCGTTATCATGATTTTAAATCTGTGCAATTTAGAGGGATTTCATGTAACCAGCTGCTTTACTCATTTGATGAATTAACGTCTTTTGTTGTCCTTAAGTTAAGGTCCTAAGAAACATTGTGGAATCTTCTAATAATCACACAATGGGGATGGTTTACTGACAGTGATGTCATAACTTCTCAGAGTGGCTCACTGCCAACGTGTAAAACATGGCAGGTCAATCAAGTACTGAATATAAACTCTGCAATCATATAAATTTAAAAAAACCTAGATAAAAAAAGTCAGTTAAGACAAAGAATTCCAGAATCTGAATCCATGCACATGGTATTGATTCTCCCGTGTGAAATGAGGTCAGTTCTCTTATTGTTCATTTAAAAAAAAAAATAATAATAATAATCTTTTGGCGCTTCTTTGTCCTGAAGGCATATCCTATACTGACAGAGCAGCTTGAGAGAGACCTAATTGCCAAAGACAAATATTTTAGAATATGGAGAAAAATATTCATTATATTGTTATTAATAAAATTCTAGTATTTTGGAAATGGTGGAAAAAACTTTTGAATTGTAAAACACCAATTTTGTTATATTTCATTTTACAATACATGCCTACCCAGAATCCCTTGTGGTTGTGGCAGCACCACGAGATTTCTGAGTGAAAAACAAGCCTTCTGGCTTGTCTGGTGTCTGTAGATGAGTGATTAATAATACTTCTACTACCCCCTTAATTTTAGTGGAAGGGTTTTTCATCACCTTTACTCACCATAACTTATGTAATGGTATTTCTTGGCTACCCCAAGCCTCAAGTGATTAAGCTGGTGTCACAACCTCATTCTGAAGGGCTCTATTAAGGACAAAGCTGCTGTCCATGAGTGGTGATCTGGTTGTTGCTTCTCTTACCTGAGTTTTGTCTAGAGGCTGTCCTGTACAGTGGATAATTACTTCCAAGGGAGGCAAAAGGTGATTATGTTTTTTTATCTATTTTTTTTCAGTTTGGCTACTCAGAATCTCTTCTGGTTGTGATAGCAGCAGGAGATTTCTGGCTTAACCCCAACTTTCTGTGGAGTCTAGCTCTCTAATTTAATGGAGATTTAAAGTCCTTCAGCCCATGGGGCAATTCTATCCAGCAATAAACAACATGAAGCAACATGGGAGGCAACATGCCCAATGTGTAGTACCCATTCACAACCAAAACACATCACCACGAAGGGAATCCATAAATATACAGAACATAAAGGGAACACAGAAAGGATACTTTCCGCTCTTTGGCAGTATAAAAACTGAAAATCGCATGAACAGCATTAAAATGAAATTACAGTGATTTTAGATTATATTTATACTCTACAGCTCGCATATTCAATTGCATTCAAATAGAATAATTATATTTGTATGCTTCAAAAAGACTCTAACACAAATCATAGTGAAAAAAATGTTTCAAATCTAGCAGAACTTGTTACAAAGGGTGTTCTATGATTAACCCTTCCTGGAAGAATTAAAAGTGAACCTGCCAGTTTAAATTAGTAGGTAGGATGAAACGTGAACTTTTCACCTGGGAGGGTATATTAAGAAAATCTGTATAGAATTTTGTTTTCACCACCTCCCCCTGTGATTTCCCCTGACCCACCCCCCCCTCCGATAATCAGTTGCAGAGTTGTAGAGCTGGGGATTGGGGCAAATATTGATTTGATTTAGATTTTTCTTCTGTTCGCTCACTTTGTATTTTGTTAAATGATAAAATTATACTACTAACATGTCTATTTTTAAAGGGGTAGCAGAGGCATTATTAAACACTAGTCTACACCAACCTGATGAAATCTTGTAGTGCTGCCAGAACCGTGGGGGATTCTGGGTAGGAATGTGTAAACAACGATCACCTTTTGCCTCTACATCCATGGACCTCTTGGACCAAATGTCCACTGTTCTAGACAACCCTTAAACAATGCCCAGCACAGAGGTAACAACCAGATCAGCACTCACACTCACAGAACGTTTTTTTTGTTGCCAGGAAGGCTACGGTGGACACCAGGTTCTCTTCTTCTTTCTTTGGGGGTTATGGCCCTTCCTTTCTCCGCTAACACCACTCAGCTAGCCTAAAACACAGGGCCTCGGGCTTGCAAAAATAAAAAGTGCTTTAAGAGGTCCAAAGCACGACAATATGTTCACCAGCATGTGGAAAAACCAAAAACAACAGTGACATGTGCTTCATACCACACAAAACCAATACTGCACAGCATCCAATCTCAGACCAAAGACGAGGAGCATTGATACAACCTCAGGGTTCCATACTACCAGAAAACCAAGCTGAAAGCTTTTTTTTTCTTTTTTTTTGAGAGCCCAAGGTCATGCTCTTCCATCTTCTGTTATCACTCAACAACAAATTATTTTTTTTATTTTCTGGGGCTGCAATCACTGCCTTGGGTTGGCCAGATCTTCTCAGGTCTCCTAAGAGAGGGTCCACTGAAGGGTTTGTGTTCTCTCATACAAAAAACTTTATGTGAGATTCACCACCATAAAGTTAAGATACTGACTTATTGTGTGAGGGTTGGAGCAGTACGAGAGGCAATGGTGGGGTAAAGTTGATGGAACCCCCCCCACTTAAAATGAAAGGGGTAGTAGATGTGTTATTAAACACTGGTCTACACCAACCAGACAAGGCTTTTCCCTTGTTTCTGCAAGAAACCTTGTGATGCTGCCACAACTGCAAGGGATTCTGGGTAGGCGTATGCAAACAAGGTTAACAGCGGAGTCATGGATCATTGTTAACCTTGTTTGCATTCTTTCTTTGCACTTGGTCAATGGGCCCCCTGTCATTTGCTGTTTCTATGTATGTGTAGGGCCACCTACACTCGTACCTTTCCAGGTGTGACCCACGGTCTCTGGGTGAACAGATCGACATGACTATTCATCCCTATTAAGCCATCTCTCTTCTCTAGTTCAGTTGCTAGTTGTTGTTGATTGGGAACTTGGGAACGTTCCATGTTTATCCCAGAGTCTCCAGGTGAAGAGCTGTTTCCTTGGATCTCCAGTACATACCCCTTTCTCTGGACAGGGAAGCAGAGTTGGATCATACCAACTCCCCCCTCCTATGTCCCACCAATATACTACTAACCCTGCACCATCCAAAGCCCGCTTCACGCATGGCACTCCCCCTACACACAAATTGACTCTCCTAGAAGAGGAAAGGCTCGGGGTAGTTTATCTCGGGAAGCTCCAAGGTATGTAGATTGGTTGATTTCAGAAAAGGAAATTATTTAGATATACCATTTTTGCCACAACTTCCCCCGGAATAAAATAGTGCTTCCTTTTAAACCAAATATCTCACGTTCTCATATTAAGGGACGGAGCAACCAAAGAAAGCACCATGAGCTGTGGTTTAAGGTGCAGAGATGATAATACAACAATAAACGCTTCTTTATGAGTAACAGCCCAATAATAACCCATGTGAGGGTTCAGACACCTCGGCACCTCTATCCGAGCTGTGAAACCCGTCTCGGCGGATTGTTATCTTTGGCAGTCTGTGTCCTTGTGCAATAAAGCTGTGCGCTTCCTGAAAAAAAAAAAAACCTGACACTTATTGGGGCTTTTTAAGTAATTATGGCATTAAACGGCGCAGAGTCGCTGCTGAAAGACGCTCGGTTCCGTATTAAACTACATTTAAGAAGATTGCTTTAACACCTGTTTCCTTTAATATACTTTGTTACAAATCTGTAAAAGACGATAGTTTCAACCCTTAAAGGGGAAGGTCTGCAAATACATGAAAAAGTCATATTTCTGTTGACCCTAAAACATATAACTTGTAAGATTTTTGTTGCGCGTTCAAAAAAACAGCAGACTTTTTACATGTAATATAAGGGTGTTTTACTTTACTGAGACATTGAGAGATAAGTGGAAGAGCCTTCCACATAGCCGTTGGCCTCATCTTAGATTCAGGAGCCATATACCTACCCTATGCATGTTTAAAGTCCCTCCCTGTATTAGCAGCTACCACCTCTGCTGGGAGGCTGTTCAACTTAAGGATAGGTATCCTTTTTAACTTATTTTCACCCTCTTAGGAAATAGTTTTTTTTTTTTTTTTTTTTTAGTATGGATGTTAGAAGAATGCGATCCCAGAACAACACGTTTAATAAAAGAGATCGTACGTCAACATTTTACCGTAAGAGGGAACAGAGTCATTTACATAATGTCGGCTTCGTTTCAGATCCAGCCCAGTCTAAATGTTTTTTTTTTATTTTGTTTAAAACTGGGGTACAGCACATTTTCACAATAGGCTTAGCTTAACAGGACTACAGAAACAACCAAAAGGTCAGTTTTTGGTAACTAGGTTAATTGCAGCGGCCCAAAAAATTGCACATCGGCCAAGGAATTGTTGACTTTGGCCGTTACATTAAAGACTACACAATCCCCGAATAGGATGGAGATTGCACACTTATCTGGTTATAAGTAGGTTAAAAAAAAAAAAATATGCATAAAAACTCGTAAACATAAAAAAAATGAAAACAAAATGTAATTTCAAACAACGTGATAAACAGATCTGATCCCGAAGGATTATTTCATGCACTAAACATCTAAATGTTTTCTGTTACCTAAACATCGCAGGTTTAGTTTATGACATTCCCCCCCCCCCCCAAACAGACATCTTTCTTTTATAAATCGTTGGCAACTTTAACAATCTAAACATGTTGATATAGTTGAATCCTTTCCAGCGCTTCAATTACAGATCTGGTTGGTTCCCCTTGTTGCGTCAGATGCAGGCTGATGAAAACAAGCTGTGGCCCCAGGCGTAGGAAACCTGCGCTGCTCCAGATGCCGCAGACTGCAATTCCTATGATCCTCAGGCAGCCCCATGCACGCATAATGTTTTCTTACTAGGATTCATCCCAAGTGTCACTGTTTAAGAGGGACAGTTCTTCTTTGCATGAATGCATGCAGACTAGAAATTTGCTACTGAAAAAGAATGATAATAAAGGTTTTCAGTGGTTGAGTTAACTGATGAAATCAACACACTATAGGGTTAATGTCTTTAAAATGCAGGTAGCATGTAGCATTTATGCATCAAACATCAGACACCCATTGGTAAGTCTGTCTGCACAAGTATTGCATGTTTTAGATTTTTGTATTTTTAAAAAGCAATGTAAAGAATTTGAAACCCATTGCAGCTTAGGCATTTCTCTTTAAATGATGAGGAAGGCAGACAAAATATTTGGGGATTCATATCCATAATACCCCTATGAAAGAAAGAATGCTGACATCAGCATCATCATCACCATCATCCTCCTCCTCCTCCTCCTCCTGAACATATATGAACGAATGAATGAATTAATGGATGAATGAACAAAGGAATAAACAATCGATGTATGCTGCAGCAGGACACATATCAAATAAATGAATAAATGAATGAATGAATTAATGAACAAACAATCGATGTATGCTGCACCAGAACACATATCAAAGATGGGATGAAGGCCCACTTCTTTCTCCAAAGGTATCACTTAAAAAGCTAAAGGGACCCTCTGGCACAATGCATATAATAGCTGAGTGGTCCCTTTAAATTTTCATGATTCCTGCCTTACAAATGCATGTGGGGACTCCTCAGAATTCCCCAAATGCCTTTGCCCCTTTTCCCCGCCACCTTGCTACTTGTTGGGTTAAATATGTGTTCATTCTAACACAATTTCGTTCTGCAAATGTTCCAGGGGTTCCTAATGAGGTAGTTCGTGTAGTTGCCCCAAAAAGTCTCTTTAATACTTGGATGTGTATTTTGGGGCTCTGCTCTCATAACAATTTATGGTATTAAATATAAATAAGAAGCTTTTTTCGTTGTCATTCCTGGTGTTATAGTGATAAATTTTAATTCATATAAGAGAAGCACGTGGTAACATTGTATATCTTTTCCAGTTCTAAGATCTATTGCTTTTTTCCCCCAAATAGCAGCCACAGCAGAAGGAATCTCTGCTTCAGTTAATGATTTTCCCATGGAGTCTTCTGCTTTGTCGTGTGTCTTGGGACATGCCTTCTGATAAGATTTTAAATGATTTCCAAGTATGACGAGTCTCATCACTGTGGTATGCACGGAACAGAGGGAAAGGATCTGGGTAAATGCTTAGCCTGCTAAGTGGTTTAGGGAGCTGTACTAATCTCACTGCACCTGTTCGGCTATCCAGTGCACGTCCTCGATCATACGTACGATGGACTTAAGGCATTGAGTGAGTTATCAGATGGCAAAGGACTGTATAAGCAAATACCTGGACAATGAGCTATATATAAAAAGTATGTACATGTAACTAAATGTCAGGATGATAACCTATGTTAGGAACGACATCATATGTCAGAAGGAGACCTTCTCTTTCCAGACACCGTATGCACATATATCTTGCCATGGATGGTTCCAATAAACATACAGATCTTGGAGTGACTTCCAATTTCATGATATACACATGACATCTGTTAGAGTTGCACTAGAAAGTGTCCGCTATCAATTTCTTTCACTTGAAAATGAAGGCAGGGTGTTATATGGGTCAGTAGGAGGGCTTTCTATGAAGGCTCCTGAAGTGTCCCTCTAGGGTCTGTGGGTATAATTAAAATATTTGTAAGAATACACAACTATAATGATTTTTTTGCACCTGGGCCTATTAATTAATAAAGGAGGTTCAAGAGTATAACAGGGAACGTTGGGTCCACTGGATAATTTACAATTTTGCTCAAAATGGGCTTTTCAAAATGTCCCTGGCCCAGCTTTGGGCAAATCTGTTGGGTCAAGTAGCTTCTCCAACATGCAAGGAGATCCAACGGCTCCAGATCTGGGAATCTGGCATTGAGCAGATGTTGTAGAAATGATTTTGGAACTCTAAATTTGACTCAGTGTTGTTCCCAGTTCCCAACTCTTATAACTTATGCCAGTTTAAATCTTTACACATGATAACAGAAGCTTGTTAGTCTGGGATGTTGGGTTTGTTGCTTGGTCAACGTCATTACATCAGTTTGCAAATTCTCAGAGGAACTTCTTTTGGGAACACTTTATTAAATGTTCCATTGACTCCAAGTATATAGTTTTTTATTGAGTTTATTTTTTTTTTAGCTTAGATCCTGGGAATATATGGTTTTCTGAAATCTTATTATAGTGATTTAAGTCTAGTGTGGGAGAAAAATCAAACTTTTGTGACTACAATGATATGGACTTGGTATGTAATTAGAATGTTGAAGATTCTATAGTAGTGTAATGAATCAAAAGTGATATTGGTGCAAACTTATCATTCTAGCAGCCAATAGACTGGTCCAATCAAGGGGAATCGTTTTTTAACAGTATCTTAAAGTTGATTTAATGAGTTTACAACATTCTAGTTACAACATTATGCCGTTTCTCTCCAGTTGTTTACAAGACAAATGAGCTTCTGTCCTCCGAAGCTAAACTATCATATCTTACAGATTCTATACCTGGACAGGGATGATTTTAACAGCTGACTCTAGGTTTAAGCTGGAGTTGTAGAGAATAAGAGTCTCTTTCTGTAGCGTGGCTAGAGAGTCATATGGGCTTATCTGTATAAATCAGAACTTAATGAGCATGTAGGATCAGTGAGCAAACATAGAACCTAAGACAATGAAGAACTGAGTAATGACCCAAAACCAAACGACTTTTTTTTTTTTTTTTTAATCCGACCTTCTTAGAAAACATCTCTATAAACCTCCGGTTATGGGCTTAATTCAGTGATCCAGTAAAGATAATTCCCACCTTCACAGTTCCAGAAGAAAACCCATTAAACCTATGGACTTCCTCTGACTACTCTCTTCTTTTTGACTTGGACCTATCGGAACCAGATATTATTAATACATGGGGGCATCTGGGATGTAACGCCCAAAGAATAGAAATGTTCAGCTTCGGTTTTATATGAATACACAGTGTATTCATTCCAAGGATAGCAATTTGTAATAAAAGACGAAAAGGATAAGCGTGTACTGAATCCATACATTAATTACGTTGAATGTTGAGGGGTCGGAATCATTCATGAGGTTATACCTTGGATTTTTTATTTGTTTCACATTTCCTTATTTATTTTATTTTATTTATTTATTTATTTATTTTTTAAACATTCCCCCTACCCCCCCAAATAATGGCCTGTAAAAAAGTTCTTATTTTAAATAATCCATTTATATTCATGGATCTCTGTTGGGCTTACTTGTGCACACTGTAAGGGATTCTATAGTCTTCTGAATAATATTTAAAAGTTCCACCAGGCCCTAAATTTATGGTGTTTTTTTAAACACATTATTTTGCAAATACTGCGTACATTTTCTTTTTATAGGAACTAGAAAATGCAACTTTTGCCTAATTCTCCATTTATATATAGATATATATATATATAATGTGAAATTAATGTAGCAGCTACTTGCAACAAATCCATGTTTATCTCTCCTTAACTTAAATGATTTCAATGGAAGTTCAACTCACACAATTGCCAGGTAAGCGATAATGGCTACTGATGGTATGGGTAGTATACTTAATTTCCTGGGTTTTTTTATTTATTTATTTATTACATTGTAGTGGAATATGATGGGGCTTCATATAATATTAAAGATAACAGAAAATGCAATAGATGTTTACAAGTGGCAACATTTTTGCTTTAATTTTGATGAAATTGTTTCCCAGCCTCCTCTTTTGGAATGCTTAATTACAGAGAGTTTTTTTTTTATTGCTGTTTTTGTTTTTCCGCTAGTATTTGCAGCAAATAACGATGTTTGAGATGGAGAAGTGATGTCAGATTAACTGTTTAATCAGATGTGGCAAGAATGCAGCCGCCCTTTGTGGATAGCTAGTGACCTATAAAAGCACTAAATAGCTGATGTACATTCGCAGGCAATGGGTATTGTCTTGTAAAGAACCATTTCAGTGGATTTCAAATGCCTCTAAGTCAGCGTTCCTAGTGTTTGCCATATGTCTTGTATACGGTACTAATTTAAAGCACCGTACATAAAAGCTAATAGATTTCTCGACATTTGCTGTTCTATTTTCTTTCTTTTAATTCTAACACAATTGGCTTAATGAACTTTAAATAGCTGTATCTTGACCATTATTTGGTACAAAAATGTATTCTTGCATGGAAAGACTGGATACGATTTGTGGAACTTTAAGGCCATTGGCTCCTAAATGATGTATGCGTGTATATTTTTATACTCTTGGAGTGTGTGGCTGTGTGTGTCCAGCGGGCCGCCACATGCAGCAGGCACCCATCTACCATCAGAGCAACAGTACCAGTACATATATAGCCCTACGGGCCCCCAGCCCAGTATGCCATTTGGCCTGGACCCTTGGGTTCTTGGTCTTTCATTGCGATATATAACCAATCCAATATCCTAGTAACTGGGATATTTTATTCCAGTCTCACAGTCTGGATTTCACATTTTTTCTTAGATTTCATGAAGCCTTCCCAGAAGAGTGGAAGCCGTTATAGTTGCAAACGGGGGTGTGACTTCATATCAATGTCTATGTATTTAGAATGTGATGTCATCAAAGTCCCTGTTGGTGTAATGGTCAGGTGTCCCAATACTTTTGTCCATATAGTGTATTTCAGCTGCTGCACCACACGTTCTCAGATACTCAACAAAAAACTTTTTTGTGCCTTCAATCTGTATTACAGAAAACACAGCATGAAACTGCTGGCTTGTGTCATTTTCAGTTAGCAATTTAAAACATTTTGTTTGCTTGTTAATAGCCACTAACTAACATAAATCTAAATTAGAACGAGCCTTCTGCTTAACACGTAAACACGGTATGTAAATAGAGCCTAATCAGTCTAATGATATGTTTGTACGACATAAAAAACACAAAGGTAATGAGGACATTTATTTGATTAGCATTATATACATATGGGATGCAGACTTTTTCCTTCTCCGCCCATTTTCCAGAAAAAATATTATATTCATTTATTAAAACTGCCCATGGGATATTTAAACATTTACCTTATGGAATCTGAGATTTGTAACAGAATTGTGGCACAACTAGAATTCGCTAATCAATTCCTATCCTGAACTTCTCTCCCTTCTCATCCACCGACCCATACAAAGGCTGCCTGAATCAACAGCAACTTTTGGCATTCCAAGAATAAATACCGTATTTGCTCGATTATAAGACGACCCCCAAATCTTAATATTAATTTAGGAAAAAAAGAAAAAGCCTGAATATAAGACGACCCTATAGGAAAAAAGTTTTACCAGTAAATGTTAATTCATTTAAACACTTTTTTTAATAAAAGCTATGCTTGAGAAAAATATTTTGGTTTTATTTCCTTCTATTTTCCAACCTGCCCCCCAGTTATGCACATCTGCCCCAGAAGTGCCTTATACCCCCTATATGCCACTGTGCCCCATGATATGCCTTTTAACCCTATATGCCACTCTGGCACTTAGAGGGTTAAAAGGCATATTATGGGGAAGAGTGGCATATAGGGAGGTTTAAGGCATTTCAGGAGACAGAGTGGCATTACAGGGGTTAAAAGGCATTTCACAGAGCACTCTGCCTCCAGAAATGCCTTACACCCCCCATTTAATACTCCTTCTCCCTCCTCCAAACTTACCGGTGCTTCTGAGTTGGGGGGGCATAACACAGGAGGGTCCAGGTCCCCTGCATCTGAGTCCCCGGTGCTTAGTCCGGGCAGCGTGTAGAGCTCTACGCGATTCGGGACAGCCCGGACTAAGCACCGGGGACTCAGATGCACCGGTAAATTGGGTCGGGGGTTAACACAGGAGGATCCAGGTCCCCTGCATCTGGGTCCCCAGTGCTTAGTCCGGGAAGCGTGTAGAGCTCTACGCGATTGTATCACGTAGAGCTCTACACGCAGCCCGGACTCAGAAGCACTGGTAAGTTGGGGGGGGGTTAACACAGGAGGATCCAGGTCCCCTGCATCGCTGCGGGGGATCTGGATCTTAGTCTCATAATCAGACCTATTTGTGGTCTGATTATAAGACGACCCTGATTATAAGACGAGGGCTATTTTTCAGAGCATTTGCTCTGGAAAAAACCTCGTCTTATAATCGAGCAAATACGGTATAACCTTATTTGCATGTGCCTACCCAGAATCCTTGTGGTTGTGGCAGCACCAGGAGATTTTTGAGGGAAAAACAAGCCTTCTGGCTTGTCTGGTGTCTGTAGATGAGTGTTTAATAATGCTTCTACTAACCCCTTAAGTTTAAGTGGAAGGGTTTTCCATCACCTTTTCTCACCATAACTTATTTAAGAATAAATATGAATGAGTATCAGTTTTATACAACTAACTTTTTCCCTTGTTTTTTTTTTTTTTGTTTTTTTTTTTTTTTGTAGGAGGGAGAAACAGTTTGGGCATTTAACAGAATCATAAATTAGGTTTCTAAAGTTGTATTTAGTTATAAAAGTCCCAAACGGAACAGAGTAGTTGGAACAGCATCTTAAACTAAGGGTCATTCACAAATGTTTTTAGAGTGAAAAGAAGTGCTGCAGCAGTTTTCTCTCTCTTGGAATAACTCAGAGAGGGTCTTGCTCTTAATGGGTTTTCCATAAACCTGCATTTTCTTAACATAGTCAAGAATTTTAACCAGTATGACAAAACAGCCTATATCTTCTCAGATTTTAACCCGCGTATGAATTAGATTAATAGGATACATTATGCGTATGTTACATACAGTGGAAAGGTATTTGTAAAATATTTCGATTTATCTCCAATATAGTGGAATTTTTGTTTTATTTTATTGTTTTTTATTTTCCCCATTAATAGTTCAGTTTCTTTGTCAGGATCCAAAAGGTCAAAATATTTCTCTTTCATCTCGTCGGAATCTGGTTTGAATCAGTGTTCTCGTGCGGTGAAGCAGACTTAATAAATACAGCAATAAAAGTGAGTATTAACAGCTTACAATCACCGGGAATTATTGTCAAATTTAGGCCTACTTAACGACACAGAAAACCCAGGTTTAAAATGAGTCGAGAATATTCTTCAAAATGTTGTAATGATGTAAATCTTATTATTTGCTACATTACTTGGGGAGTAGAAGGTTTTTAACATGGTCCTAAAACTAGTATTTTTTAATTTACTGTTTAATCTTGTTAAGTTCGGTGTTCAGACCCATTCGGCCCCATCGAGTTTGCCCGTTTTTCCTGCTGTTAAGACTCAAACCTTTATCACTCATTGGTCTAGTCTTACTCTCTGTATTTGCCTCCACCGCTTCTACTCGGAGGCTGTTACAATTACCTACCACCATCTTGGTAAAGCAAAACTTCCTTACATTCCTTCCTTACAAGTCTCAGACCCTCTAGTTTTAGTTTAAGCCTCATCCATGTTATCAGCAAGGCAGCCTATGGACCTGGTTGGCACGGCCAAGAGAAACAAAAGTCATGTGCTTGAAGGCTCTTCAGATAGCTCTGATAGCCATGCTTAGGAATATTTCAAGTTCTAGCTCACTTGTGCCCTCACCCTAAAACCCTAGCCCCCTCACCCTAAAACCCTAGCCCCCTCACCCTAAAACCCTAACACGCCCAGATGGTAGCCATCTAGGCACAAGATAGCAAAGAGGTCCACACCTGGACTCACCCTTACACTTACTCAGGGTTACATTTGCATACAAGATGATTTGGGAATAACTTCCTTGATCACTTCTGCACCACCTCCATGGAGGCCGAAACATACATGTTTCGGTTCTGGGTTGCCCTTGTGGCAGCATCATTCTTGATGGAGATTTTTCAGCTTGAACTAAAACTTGAGATGCTCCTTAGCAGTGACACATCTTAGGTCAGGTTATTAAGCTGCTGTCTGCTCTCGGATGCGTTATTCTCAAGCCTTTTTGTATTTCTCCCTTCAAGGATCCCTTGGAAAGGTAATTTATCAATTTCAGGCAAAATAACTTTTTTTTCCGCCTTTATACCTGTCTGGCAGGTGAAGTGTTCGTATCTAAGCATATGGGACTGATGTCCCTTGATCATTTTTAACTTTGTATTTGAAATGCCCATAATTCTACCTAACGTTCAACCTGGTCCTTAAAGGGACATTAGCAGGAAAGCGCTCCTATTGAAATGAATGAGAGCGCTATCCGTGCCAGGAACGTTCGCTAAGCCAGCGATGGAGCTGACTGCTGGTAAGTATTTCACAAGCAGGTAAATGTGTTTGGGACAGATCTCCTACATGGAAATACAGGACCCCCTATGGATTTGCAAGGGGGACACCACAAAAGTTTAAAGGGTCCACACAGCGTGTCATCGAAAATAAAGAACTTTTACAGTAATGAATGGTGCGTTAGCGATTTTACGTCACATTAACGTGTTTAAAAGCTGGCGCATTCTTTAAGATGTTTTTGCTTAATGGCATGCAATTATTTTTCTTGACAATTGGGTTAAATAAGTGCCCACTTTGCCTAGTGCCTCACGTATAGTAGGTTGAAATGGGTCCGATCTGCCGGCAAATTCTGTGTTTCTGTGTAACCTATGCTGTGCTTAAATAAAATAAATTTAATAAATAAAATAAAAAACTTGTTCAAATATTTGCAGGGATTTTTTTCTGTTGTTTTTTTTTTGACATTACGATGACAGATCCACTATAAATGTGCCATTTTCAGAAGATTTGGGTTCTTGTTAATATTGGCATCTCACTACAATGCTTCCATACACTGTCATCACCGACATGCACGCTGCACGTGCAAACTAACTGAACGATGAATCCAACGTGGTTTATGTATTCCAGATGATGACCTCTTACTAAAGTCCTCCAGGAACTACAATCCCTAAATCACTACGGTATTAAAAAGAAACACAGAGGTGTGTATTTGTACAAGGAAAACGGAGAATTACCCACTTTCCACAAATAGGATGTCAACAGTTTCAGAATATGAGTACGGCTTCTCAAAAGAAAGAAATCTCTTCTCCGCTCTCTACAGCTTTATCTCTTCATAAATGAACTATGAGATTTAGATACATTGTAGTCAGCGAAGTTGTTTAACTCTTTCTGAAAAAGACTGTGATTTAATAGAGTTCCTAATTTTATTGTTTCATTGAAGTTATGGAACTCAACCCAGATGTATGAGGAAAGCACTAAAAACAAAGCATACCTGAGACTGTTAAAGTCTTTGGGGTCTCTGATCAGTAACAGGACCACCGGACTAGGGGTGACAAAGTGTCCCTGGCACTTTCAGGCCAGCAGCTGCCAAATGAATTACGTAGGACAGCCGCCTACTGGAGGACCCCATCTGCCACCTGGATGGCCAGTCGACCATAAATAAATTCCATTAAAATAATGTTTTTTATATATATATATATTTATATATGAAATGGTTCAAAATAATAATATGTGTGGGAACACTAAATGAGAAGGAGGGAAATAATTGTTGAAGGAAGACATAGCAAAAAAAGTGCTATGGTCCTTAAAGACCTCAAAACCTCAAACCTCAGGTCCTTAAAGAGGTCTACAAGAAAAATGGGCAGACTAGACCGGCTCAATGGTTCTTAACTGCCATCAACTTCTATGCTTCTATGCTGGCTACCTTTATTATGTCATTGGCCATGCCGAGTTCTGTTGAGTAGATCCTTGCAGCTGCCGGCTTCTACGAAGAACTTCCAGGAGCTTTACAATGAACCCAGCATTCCACGCTGAATTTAGTGATCAGAACCCAAAACATCGACTATAAAGCTATGGAGGTCATGTATTATACAGTAAGTCTGGTTCAAAGAATAAAATGATTACTGCAACTGGAAAAGAGCGATGAGAGTTGTCAGGTTGGTCAAGGCATTTGTCTATGCAGCTTATGAGACCAGAACATGGACTACGTCATCCTTAAGAGACCTAAAAATGTTTCCCTCTGTCTGCAGATCCCGTACGCACAATAAATGCCTTCTAATACTTTCAGTTGTCTTGTGGTTTATGATAACAAGATTATTAAAAACCTCCTTGTGACTTACTGGTTATTCATTTCCTCGTCATCTCCTTCTGATGTGAATCATACAACAGAATCGACTCGCTTTGTACCTCTTACGGCCTTTCTGTTTAACCGTCAGCAAAGTGGAGATAAGTTTTAGGAAGTGATGAAGAACAAACAACTTTCTCCCTAATGTGCTTACTCACTGACGTGTGTATGTGTGTGGGAAGATTATGAGACACATGAAAATGAAATTGTTTCTTAAAACCGCAAACTGATTTAAAGGGGAAAAAACATTATTGTAATATTTTAACTGAAATCCATGTTAATATTTTGTATTTTACAGTAGTTACTGACAATTCTAGGGGAGTTTTAGCTAACTGTATTCATATGTTGCCTGTGCTGTATGGAGCCATTTTGTCTTTTTAGGAACCGCCCATTCCCCACTGCCTGATGCAACCTCGATGCCAAGTTCTCGTAGTCTGTTGTTTTACTGCCATGGACCCCAGTAGATTGCCAAGCTGGCAATGGTCTAATTTGTGACTCTTGGATCCTGGGTATCAGGTCCCCCCCCCCCCATAGTGATCAAATCTGACAGTTATCAATTATTTACATCAAGTGTTCCAGGACAACTATATGCAAGTATAGAATTTCCCGGCAGATAAAATCTATTCGACCCATCTAGTCTGCTCGCTTTTCTCCTGCTTTAACCCCTTAATGACAAAGCCCGTACATGTACGGGCTCAAAATGCATTGTTTTCAATGGGTTTAGTGACCGCCTATCGTCCTTAAGGGGTTAAAAAACTGTTATTTACTTATCTACCACGCTCTCACTAAGGCTAAAAATGGATGTTTTGGTCCAATCCAACATGCGCATCTTAAAAGGGAAATTATAAAAATATGGTAGGAGATGGCAGCTTTTAGCAGAAATGCCAAATGGTTTAATCACAAAGCATGAATTTCTTAGCACTTTCTAATTATAATATTTTTTTTTCCAATAACGCATCTTTTTATACTTAATATTAGCAAATACCAGTTTTCATCTAAATACTTCACATAATATTCGTTATTCATAGACTTGAGCGGTAATTGAAGTACATCTTGCCTGTTCGTTTAACCCTTTCTGGGCACCCACAAGAAGCTTATATTTTTGTTGGGTTTTTTTTCTAAATATTTCTGGGATTTTTAGAGCCGCATCCAAACACCATTGTAGCGGCAGAAATATTTGCCTTGTGCCTTGTTGCCAAACCTAAGCTACTATAAAACAAACAAGACACGTTTATTCAAAGGGCGGCTTCCTAAGCTTCTGTAACAAGTAAGAATAGATGTGGCGTGTTGAACATGCGCAATAATCTGTGATTCGTACATTATCTGTTTATACGCCGTAATGTTACAATGCAGAAGGAAACATTTTTGTGCTCATAGGATACATTGGTTGTCGTTCGAACGATATGGACAATGGACTCAAAACGCCACTATACCTTAAAAATAGCATTTTATACATCTGAAAAAAGTTATTTAGCCAATCATTTTGAATCATTTTTGTGAGTGCTACAACCGAAACGTTGGCTAAGCGCGTCAAGCGTAGATGTGTACGCGCTTAACCCCTTAATGACAAAAATGCATTGTTTTTAATGGGTTCAGGGACCGCAAATTGTCCTTAAGGGGTTAACCTATAAAAGAATAGGGGTACACAAAAAGAGTCCATGACGTCTGTTAACGCTGGAAAGACATCACACACGTTGTTTACCTTAAAGAAGGCAATTAAGACGATGGGACTGATGCATGACCATGCGATGACTGCCCACTTCTTTTGTAGATGTTACGGATCAGTGTTTTCCAGAATCCAGATGACTCGTTGCTACGTTGTGATAGAGCCCCCCCTGCTCATAAAACATCTCGCATGTGGTTTTAATATCAAAACACACATCCTTCCAAAAATGTTTATAAAGTAGGTTTACATTCATTGCGTCCAAAGTTCTCCGAATATTGGAACAGCGCGCGGAAAGCATTTCAAACAGTTCTGGGATAGTTAGTCACTCAAGAAACACGGAGTCACCCAAAATTCCAGGGGTGAGTAACGCACGCGCCGTATCACTCGCCCCTTTAAAATCTCTCCATCGCTTGGGATTTTGACAGCTGAAAATCTAGAATGGGATTTTTGGAGACATTCTAGCATGAGTTGGTCTACAACTCCCCAAGTTAGCCGGCTGAAGGTGTTTTAATCTGAAGTTGGACCACATCTGGAGCATCGTGAATTCACCGACTCTGCTCTCAATCATAGATCTGAAATTCAACATTCTCTCTGTTTGACATTTTTAATAATAGACAGCGTTAGCCGCCCAAAACGCAGACGGCCCAATCTTAAACACATAAATGACCCATGTGTGCCTCTATTCATTGAGATCGAAACACAAAGAATTGCTAAATACATTTTTTTTTGTGCTAAATTGACACAATTAGCATGATTTTTCACCTGGCTTCACTTACACGTAAAATGTGATTATTTTTCCATTCCGGGTTTCCTCTATCAGAGCGGATTTTGAGATCGATATTTAGAAATGTATGTTTTGCAAAGAAATATGTAAGATATTTATCCACTTAGAAAAAATAATCACTCAGTATCAACATTCCTATTCAAGCGATTTCAAGGCGAGCCTTTTACTGATTTGGTGGTTAGAACCGAAGTCCTGTTTTTGGTTCCATTTAGTGAGACCCAAAATGACCTACTATGTTGACCTGATAAAAGTCAGAGGAATAATGTCCCAATTTAGGGCATTTTAGGCACTTTTGGACCTTTGATGCACTTATAACCCCCACAATTCTTTTATGGAACGTTACGTTTTCTCTTTGGCGAAGTCAATGCAGGTGGTCCGGAATGTTGACCATTAGGCAGATTTAAGCTCACGTGGGGATAACAGATGAATACTAGGAAAAACAAACTAGTAGCCCCTGTGTATACAAGTAAAAAAAAAAATAACAAATTAGTAGGAAGATTGCTTAAAGAACCGGCTACTTGGAACTGTAAACATGCTGTAACACACTTCATCTCTGTTTTTCCACCCAACCATAATTCGTGGTTCTTAAAATGAATGAAGTTCTCAAAGTCCACCATTCAAGATACTAATTTTTGAAACAAGTTTTTGAAATTATGCCAGTCTCGAAGTCTTATAAGTGCAATAATAATTATTTTTCTTAATAGCAGGAGTAAAGAAGGGGTATGCAATGTAGGAGGTTAGTGCTGTGATGATAGGTGATGTTGTACCATGGATAAGACGAGCGAGAGCCAAGCTAAGGTTCACCTAGAAGACATTCACGCTTTAGCTCTTCTCTAAAATGGATGGGTAGGTCAATAAAACTTTACTATCACCTCCAAAAAGATTTGTGAATTCAGCTGAGAACAGAAACCTATTTAACAGAGTGTCTCCGCTCAAGAACATCTCAGATTTATCGCTCTTGCGCAATTGACATATGAGTCTGATCCAGGCCAGAATGCGAGGGGACCAACAACTCCAGCACCATAGTACTGAAGAATTAAAAAGGATACAGGTGACAATATTCAAGCCATGTCTTTAACAAAGTAATGCGATCTAAGTAGTTGCCAAAAACAGTTCCCACATGCACATTGTTTTTATTAAAAGCATCTGAATTTTCTACCAAATCTTTTTAAAAGCCATTTTTTAGACTTACTTTGGATATCTTTCCCAAATGTCATTTCGTAAAAGAAGCTGCATTGACATTTTAACCTTTGGCTTTAAGATTCTCAGTCATCTCAGTGTCACATTACCGCGTCTGTCCAGTTATAATAATACTGGATTTATGCTGTAATACAACCTGTGTTCCTGGGATTAAATCGGATTACCCATTCAATATTGCCTTCAACATTAGACCCCATGACCGGTCAAACATGATAAGTGAGCTATATTTTACCTTTTTAATATATTTTTGAGAGAACTGACAGTAAATAAGACCAATTATCTCAGATAATGTAATACTTGCAAATACTCTTATCAATACTATCTAAAATTAAACAAATATACAGTGTATCCAAAGCGTATATCATATAAATGCCACCCACAGAGTCAAGCTGTTGTCTCTTATTTAGTTCAGCTGGATACAAATTATACATCATACAAAAAACATATCGCATTTTATGTCCTGACATGTTAAAGGCTACACGTATGTTATGTAAATAGCTGCCATGTTGTCGGTCGACTAATTCATTGATGAAGGAATATGTATCGTTTAGTTATCAATTTAATTTCCCAGTGTTCTAGGTTCTGTTTGGTGTGGCAACGAACCCGAAAGAAAATCCATTGGTAGAGTTTCCTAAATGGTGATACTGGGTCTATAGTTTATGCCAAAAGCCGGCCTTAAGTGTTCTGGCGCCCTGTGCGGACTACTCCTCTGGCGCCCCCATCCCCCCAAAAAAAGAAAGGAACCCCCCCGTCTGCCCCTTCTCACTGCCTTCCCCCCCTCTGCCCCTTTTTACTATCCACCCCCCCCTGCCCCTTCTCACTATCTACCCCCCCTGCCCCTTCTCACTATCAACCCCCCCCTGCCCCTTCTCACTATCTACCCCCTCTCCCTATCCTTACCTTCCTTGTTGCCGGAGTCCTGTGGTGGGAGCGGGAGGCGTCCATCTTCACGGAGTCACGGAGAGTGAGGGGCGCTGAGCGGTTGCTGAAAACTTTTTTTTTTTTTAACCTTATTTAACATCCTCCGTGTTAAATAAATGTATTTAACATGGAGGATGTTAAATAAAGTTTAAAAAAAAAAAAAAAACCCTGATGTTTTAATTTAAGTCCCGGGCAGGCGCCCCTGTTGCCACGGCGCCCAATGTGGCCACACAGGTTGCACACCCCTAAGGCCGGCCCTGCTTGTAATTACAAGACATAGTTGAGAAATTCATTTGGATTCTATCGATCTTTCAGTTGGTTGCTTCAAAAAAAAAAATGCAAAACAAGAACGAAAATACAATAAATACAAAACGAAAGGTTCTGAGCCATTGTTTATACTCGTTGCTTTGACCGAAGGTTATCAAGAGATCATTTACCCAGAAGAACTGTAGGATCAGAACTCCCCTCCCCCCCCCGAGAGACAGGATGGGAACACCTTATCCGTTATGATATGCGTTCAACACAAAAATACTCCCAGGAACACAAAGGTCCCACTATTTCCTTTTCACTCTTATCTGTAGATAAAACCATATCAGAACCCCTGTGGGTCATATATTTTTATAGATCTATAAATAGAATTCCATGACATTTCACATCATTGGCGTGGTTTTGGTTGGTTTTGTACTATTATTTAAAGAAGCGAAGCAGTATTCCAATATGGAACCTTTTATCCAACAGAAGATGTAGACGTATCATACTCAAGATGCTGCGGTGGATATTTGTGGAACAACCGGCGTGTAAATATAGTTAAGCAAGCTTTGAGTCGAATCCTTCAATATTACGGAGTAGTTGGTCATCTATATCCCTTTTTCAGGACTCAAAGTGTTTATGTAGGCATGTGTAATTGACATAGACATGCCATCAAAAACATGACATGAGCTTATTCTGGTGGGTATAGGTCCTTGAATTTAATGGAAAGGATGCCATGAGGACCGTCTTTCAGCCATTGTGTTCTTCAACAATGCTCTGTCTCTTTATTGAAGTGGGATATACTGTATTAGTAGATTTACTTAAAAATATACACTTTCTTAAATCCAGTGTGGAATTTTCTTCCCCGTTTTAAGCATCCTTTATATGTATTTATTTTTTTCATAAACTGCGAAGCTTATGAACTCGAATCACCTTTGTTTTTGTTATTTCTAGTTTTCTAACAAAATGTTGGCATTTATTTTTGTTGTAATTCTTCGTAACATTTCAAGGATACTAGAAAAGTAAATAAAGAAAATGCTGCTCAAAATTTCTAGGAATAGATAAATTAGTCACCTTAACTGGGAAAAGTATGTTTAAAAACGTACTTCCTATAGTCTTTTTTTTTTTCTTCTTTGAGTGATCCGGAAGCTTGCTTTTATTCAATTGTGCTATTGTTAAGGATGGGCTTCCATATCAGCTGTAAATAGATTTTTATTTTGGAAATGGTATATATTGGTTAACTTGTTTGACCTTGGGAGAGAAAAAAAACCTGCAGTATTTGGTAGTAGTGTCATATTTTTGAGAATGTTGTGGTTTTTAAGGATAAACTATAAGTCTGTGAATGCAGGCTGTATATAATTGTATATATAATTGTACATAATGTGGTAATTGTTAACCTTATTTGCATGCGCCTACCCAGAATCCCTTGTGGTTGTGGCAGCACCATGAGATTTCTGAGAGAAAAACAAGCCTTCTGGCTTGTCTGGTGTCTGTAGATGAGTGTTTAACAATGCTTCTACTACCCCATATATATATGTATATATATATAATATCACAATATTTATATCTATATATATAGATATATATATCAATATATATACACACACACACACAAACACATACATAATTCGAATATAAGGATGTCGGAATATATTAATCTGGATTTAATACAAGAGGTAAAGTTTACGTCAAGTAATTGAATATCATATATATAACTTTTTTTTCTATTTTCTTTTTTTGTAGTGCTTCTGGGCTACTATCAAAAATATATATTTTTGGGGCATTTTACTTGCAATTTTGTGTAGATATGCATGGATAGATTTACATTCCAGATGCCCTCAGCAATTGCCTGGGATGTTCTAACGTAAATGTTTTGGGTCACCACCATTGTTGAGGGATCGTTAGGTGAAATTCCAGCCCTCTGATTATTCAGTGTGTTCCAGGAAGCCATACTTATGATTAGTTACGTTCTTCTAGCCATCTCATATTATTTACCGAAACAAGAGGGTAATAAGAGTCGCCTTAGCTCGATACGCTGTAACGATTACTTAAGACCTCCATGGAATTGTGTTCTATCTTAGTTTCAGTTTTTTGGTCATTGACATTTCAAATTTAAAATTTAAAGCTAAGCACTTCCATTCATTAATTGTCAAGAAAAGACAGAAAACAAACCGTTTTCTTGTTTGTAAAAGATAAACAAATTATGCGGATTCTCAAGCTTTACTGTGATTATAATGATTTAGATTTTGAAAGAGTTTAGACAAATGAAGTTTGCAAATGAAGAGAAGAGGAGTGGAGAGGTATTATTATAACCTGTGTCACTTCTGGGATATCTTTATTGGTCATAATTTGAAGAAATATCTCAAAATAATTCTTTAGTGCTTCAAACTTGAGCCTCTGATCAATATCCCTGCCACCGACAAGAGCCACGTCTAGCATTATAGGTTGATGAATATTGAAAGTGGCCCGTCTGTGATTTTATGACATCAGGATTTTATTTCTGGGTCTCTCTCCTCATCAATACTTCCCCTTGCATTGGCAAGTCTTAGGCAACCCTAGTCTTGGCCAATGGCTTTTATGGGCTTGGCTTATGCACAACTTGACGTTACGACCGTCTGCTTGTGTATTGAGCCTTGTTGATTGGGCTTTCCATTCTCCTCTTGATTCTTTGCTATTTGACCTTGGTTTAGCCTACCCCGACCCCTTTGGCCTGTCCAATGAAAGTTTGCCCCAGGTTTGATTTCTCTAGGACAAGCAGCTAAGCCCTGGCGTTCTTACAGGCTGTGAACCAACACCCTTGCCAGGAGGATGACACCACGCAGTGTCAGTTGACCACGCAGGAGAGACATAGCGCATGCATACACCGTGCTTTGCTAATTACAGTATAAGGATTCAAGATAAAAACTGATGTGACCCCTCATTGCCCATGGCACGCAACCCTGCTAAACTTACCTTAGTTCCTCAGGTCTCTCTCACTAGCCCATGATCCCAATGCGTCCAAAAATGGAACAGCGGGGCATCTCGGCAGGACAGTTCCCGGAATTCAGGACAGAAGGGACAGTTGGTAGGTATGAAAATAAGATATCACCAATAGAAACAAGTATCCCTGATTTTAGTAGATCAAAGGTAATCCACATATATGGACATGCGGAGGGGGGGCGATATAAAGGCTCGTCATCTCTATTGCAACAAAAGTTGAAGGGTTCTGTTTTTTGTCTAAACCCTGTGTTTTAGTTACAAATCATATAACAATGGATGTTCTGCCTCTCTTTCTTCAGCGTGTTGGACATAAACTAAACATGACAAGTATTAATAATTCGTTGGGTCCAGATAATTCCTACAGGGCTTTTTTTTTTTTACGGACATGAACCACCAGTTTAAATACAGATTCAGATCAATATGAAATCATCTGTTTGGCCATTTTACCGACACCAGCAGTAAATTCGAAGCCCTGGAGACTTGTATTATTTTGTTGCAATTATTACGTTTTAAGATCACAGCTTTGGTGGATGCCAGATAATATGTGAATCATCCTTGGACGGGCTACATAACAATCACTTCGTCCTGGATACAGAACGAAATGAGTAATACTTCAATAAATGGTATTCTTATGCGTAAACAAGTGTTCATAGTCAATATCAATCAGCTTTTTTATTAATTCAATCAAAAACACGAGCGTATTTGTAAAAAAAAAATGAAAAAGTGAGCAGATTTTGGAGAAAGTCAAGCCGTTTCCCGTTTATGAGATCCAAATATTATTTGGCAGGTGGAATTGTGAGTTGGGATTCTGATTAAAAAAAATACCCCTTTTCAGATTCTATAAAATAGGAAATTGGTAACGCCATTAATAGCGGAAAAGCTCGCACTTCTTATAATATAGTCGGAAATCTGAATACTATATTTTGGCATAGAAATCGGAAGTTTCAGGGCATTTTTTCTTTAAAACCAGCATTGTTTGGTGGTTGAGGATTTGGGTGGTGAACATCTGCAATAACATTAAGCGTGTGGTCCAAGAGTGTAAAAAAATGGAATGTGAAGAACTTTCAAAAAACAAAATAAAAGTATTATTTTTTTTGGTCTTTCTGTGTTATCACAGTTAGAAATAATAATAATAAAAAAAAATCTTCTGGAATAATTTGCTTTTAGTGAAACAGCTAAAGTCCAGAAAGTACGATCTATCTATCTGAATGTTGGTTCTTAAACTAATTGTTTAAGGCGCCCCATAGACCAGCGCATGGGTTCTAAAGTAACCTGCATAGCCTACAGGCCAGGGTTTAACGAGATGGTAGTAGATGGTGGGAACAGCTTCAGGCAGAGGTGGTAGAGGGTAATACAGCGAGGGTATTAAACATGCATGGGATAGGCATATGGCTCCTGAATCTAAGACGAGACCAAGGTTTGGGTCAAGAAAAATGGATGACTAGATGGGGCCAAATGGTTCCTAGCTGCCTTCAATTTCTCTGGTTTTATGTTTCTATGTAAGATAGACCATAGGATTTACACGCTAAGCTTTGAGGGCAGATATCACCCATTTTTATATGCATTATTAATAACCATAGGTGGCAAGCTTCTCCTAAAATAAGAGCTGAGACGGCCCCGTAGAATGCATGCTTAAAGCCCCGAAACACATTGCCACGGCTGATTTCTCTGTGTGTCTAATAAACAGATATTTTTCAGTGACCTTTTTTCCTTTGAATTCACATTAGTGCGGCTATTCTAAGTCATATACAATCTGTGTCGACGCCAACACAATTCTACCTCTGTGACCGAAAGCAGTGATGAAATCCAGAACAAGACGTTTAATATGATTAGCAGTGGACACGGTGAACCAAAAGAAAATGTTTAGACTAGGTGGCACGTGAGTAATAATGTAGTCACGTATTGGAAAAACATCTAAAACTTTGTAAATTATTTAATATATGTGTATACATTGAGGGCAGTATGCCAATCCTTACACATTCGTAACATGTGCTATAGCGTGTTATGGAGGATGATCAAACCCCCGGCTACTGTCTCAGAATTCTTCTGTGTATTCTCGAGGAGTCTACTTAATTAATTCAGCATGGACAGTTGGATACGATTCCGATTTCTCTCTTTTTTTTTAAGGTAATTTAATCTAGTGTTTTTTATCTGATTATATCATGCTAATGTCAGTGAAACGATTAACTAAAGACTCTAAGGCTAGTAAAATGTGGGTTTCCTTTGAAATGCTGGAATTGCTACTGTTCAGAAAACCATGATTTTTAATAAAATCTACATTGACCATTTTGTTATTTTCTTCTACTTGATTTGAGTTGGTTTTATCCTTTTGACTATGAACGCAGAGCAGAGTATTGATAAGTTTGTCGGCTAGTGTACTAAAGTTGCTGCATAAGTTCAATAAATGCCGGAATCACCATTATCTGATCCATTGATCTGATTTTTTCCTGGAAAGAATAAAAAAGATGGACGATATTGGAACCAAAAGTTCACTACAATGTTTCACCGGTCTCAAAGATAAAAATATGAGAGCTTGAGTCACATTGGAATTGGAAGCATAGGAACTCAGAAGTTAAGCCGAGTTAAAAAAGAACTCGACAAAAGAACTCCACTCAACAAAATCAACTCAACTCTTCTAAAGGAGTTGAGTTGACCCAGAGCTGGTCAAACTTTAAGTATCAGGCTGACAAACTGGAAAGCAGACTTGATATCCAACTTGATTGCCAACCAAACAGCCATTTCACCATCATCTCTAAACAAATCTAAGGCTGACTTGAAACCAAACAACTTGACAGCCCTCGACGTGTTAGACATCTTTGGGAAGAGCTGCTGTATGAATCTGAGTTGTTCAGTTCCAATGAGTGCTGTGGATCTAGGCTAGTCAAGCCATTGTCAAGTGCATTTCATTGTATCAAACATTTGAAATCATTTCCCAAAGCTCTTGATGCTATATTTCAGCGAGAATGAGTTTATACACAAAGCTTGGGCCTAGTTTCAAGTGAGGTTCTAGATAAACACCACTGGATCCTTTCGAAGATGGCACAAGAGACAGTGTGGACAGAGCAGATCCTAGAACGAATGTCACCCCAGGCAACAATACCCTCTGATGCTCCAACTAGGGAGTATGACAGGGAGAGCTTACAAGCCACAAATAAGTCACAACTGCCAATGTAACATGACTCTGTTGAGAAACTTTACCCAGAACTTGTGACTTTATCCTGCTGAAGCCAGGGCTGGAGACAACCCTTGATTCAGGCAGCCCAGGACACAAAGTTCGCTAAGAGTGACCAAGTTGTAGACAGGAGAAACAAAACGCCAGATAGTCTTATATCAGGAGATGAGGTTCTCCGTCTGCTAATTAGACACAAATATATCTTTATGACATTTCACGCTACTGCACATCCTCGCATCAGCAGCAACTACACGCACGTCATGTAACATGTGAAACTGGAAGTCTAAAGCTATCATAGGACCAGAAGTGCTTGCACTGGGCCACTTGTACAGGGATTGGCCTATAATCCTTCCTGATATTAGGTTACATGGTAGGATTGGAGTCTACGTGATCACCACTAGAAAGTTCCTATGGTTCAGGGTACTCTGTAGACCCTTAATTCCTGACAATGTCTTTGTAGGTAGTCAATTCCCCCGTGTATCAATATGATAACAAATATTAATATTCCTGTAACTGTAACTGGTGTTTTTGTTTTTGCCTTCTCCTTCCTTCGTATGTTTCTCAATCATTTCCAGAGTAAAACCAGATGTGCGCCGATTTTTTTTTTTTATAAATTACACTACAAGAAAATACTTTTGCTCGCGATAGCAATGAAATGAGCTAGAAAATGGGTGTACAAAATGACTATGCAGATATGTATAGTATCTTCTTTTAGTGCAATAAAGGCATAAAAGGCTAAAATATTAACATTATGAATGAGGAACATTTATTATATTATAGAAATATTAATCCATACCTGGGAACTTCTAAGCTCCGGCTACCCGGGGGCCTTTCCTTGCGGGACGCGGCCAGGATTGCACACTGACGTCCTGCTGTTGTGGGGGGAGTTCCCGCTGACATCGGTGGGCGGTCCCACTGCTGTCGGAGGCGGTCCCGCTGACGTCGGAGTCTCTCCCACTGACGTCGGGGGCCTTCCCGCTGACATCAGGGGGCGTTCCCGCTGACGTCTGGGGGAACACCCCCATGTAAAGGAAAAAATGGGTGGGGAGCGGGACGTGTCAAGACCCCGCTCCTGCGACCCGGAGGATTCGGGTCTTGACCCGGAGAACCGGAGGAGCAGCGGTCACCCGGCAATCTCCGGGGCAAACCCAGAGAGTTCCCAGGTATGCATTAAACTAAACCAAGGTACCTGTGAGGTGTAAACTTGTTCAGAAATACTTTATGCCATAATACTCCTATTTACTGATATTTAAAAGCGCCAGCAGGTCCGTTTCATATGTTTAAATAGCAGAAACCAGGGGCCCGATAGCCAAGACGTCCAGCTGATAAATCTATACTAACCACATAAGTTCATTTTGGCTCCTTATTCCCCGCATGTGCAATCTATTGGTCAGGTTTAATAAAAAAAGAGCTTTTTTACAAATATTTTAGAAAAGAATGTGCTGTTCCCTCGATTTTTATGGCCGCGTTATTGACATTGAATGGATGTAGGTCACCCACAAAAAACAAAAGACTTACTCTACATGATAACGTTTTTCATAACGACAATATTTATCTGTTGAAATTGTGGGTTATCATTAAAGTTTTATGTGTTTATCTTTAAACACAAATCTGACACGTAAAAGTGACCAGGCCGTGAAGGGAAAATCATCGTGATCGCTATCACGGCTCTAGATAAAATGAATATCTCAGAAGGTTTTTATTGTATATTTCTGTGCTGTATAGCATATGTAAAGGATATAAGTATCTATACTATAACAGTGTACCGTATATACATTTCCTGAAATGAGGTTGTTGAGGATCTTGTCTTTATTTAAAGGAAAAATATTTTTTCCTTGCGCATATGCCCTAGTGCTGTATACAGTAATATAACCCCCCAGCGCTGTATACAGTAATATAACCCCCAGCGCTGTATACAGTAATATAACCCCCCAGCGCTGTATACAGTAATATAACCCCCAGCACTGTATACAGTGATATAACCCCCAGTGCTGTATACAGTAATATAACCCCCAGCGCTGTATACAGTAATATAACCCCCAGCACTGTATACAGTAATATAACCCCAGCACTGTATACAGTAATATAACCCCCAGCGCTGTATACAGTAATATAACCCCCAGTGCTCTATACAGTAATATACCCCCCAGCGCTGTATACAGTAATAACCCCCAGCGCTGTATACAGTAATATAACCCCCCAGCGCTGTATACAGTAATAACCCCCAGCGCTGTATACAGTAATATAACCCCCAGCGCTGTATACAGTAATAACCCCCCAGCGCTGTATACAGTAATATAACCCCCCAGCGCTGTATACAGTAATATAACCCCGGCGCTGTATACAGTAATATAACCCCCCAGTGCTGTATACAGTAATAACCCCCAGCGCTGTATACAGTAATATAACCCCCAGCACTGTATACAGTAATATAACCTCCAACGCTGTATACAGTAATAACCCCCCAACGCTGTATACAGTAATATAACCCCCAGCGCTGTATACAGTAATATAACCCCCAGCGCTGTATACAGTAATATAACCCCCAGCGCTGTATACAGTAATAACCCCCCAACGCTGTATACAGTAATATAACCCCCAGCGCTGTATACAGTAATAATCCCCCCCAGCGCTGTATACAGTAATAATCCCCCCCAGCGCTGTATACAGTAATAACCCCCCAGCGCTGTATACAGTAATATAACCCACAGCTCTGTATACAGTAATATAACCCCCAGCACTGTATACAGTAATAAAACCCCCAGCACTGTATACAGTAATATAACCCCCAGCTCTGTATACAGTAATATAACCCCAGCGCTGTATACAGTAATATAACCCCCAGCACTGTATACAGTAATATAACCCCCAGCACTGTATACAGTAATATAACCCCCAGCTCTGTATACAGTAATATAACCCCAGCGCTGTATACAGTAATATAACCCCCAGCACTGTATACAGTAATATAACCCCCCAGCACTGTATACAGTAATATAACCCCCCAGCGCTGTATACAGTAATATAACCCCCAGTGCTGTATACAGTAATATAACCCCAGCGCTGTATACAGTAATATAACCCCCAGCACTGTATATAGTAATATAACCCCCAGCGCTGCATACAGTAATAACCCCCCAACGCTGTATACAATAATAACTCCCAGCGCCGTATACAGTAATATAACCCCCAGCGCTGTATACAGTAATAACCCCCAACGCTATATACAGTAATATAACCCCCAGCGCTGTATACAGTAATATAACCCCCAGCGCTGTATACAGTAATATAACCCCCAGCGCTGTATACAATAATATAACCCCCAGCTCTGTATACAGTAATAACCCCCAGCGCTGTATACAGTAATATAACCCCCAGCGCTGTATACAGTAATATAACCCCCAGCTCTGTATACAGTAATATAACCCCCAGCGCTGTATACAGTAATATAACCCCCGGGGCTATATACAGTAATATAACCCCCCAGCAAAGTGTAAGCATTAATGACCCCCAGCATTGTATAGGCAGCCATCTATCTTGCCTTATAGAGACTTTTTTTTAACCATGTACAGAATTCAGTATGGAGAAGAAAGAAAAGGGGACATTTTTTTTGCGGCTGTGCGGGTGGAGAGACTTCAAAATCCGATATACATTTCAGTAAACACCGTACTCGCTCACTGCTTGATTTTCACTGCCTTGCGCCACTCCACATTCATGCGGCAACGCGATGACCTCATCGCTTTTAATTACAGTAAAAATCATCTTTCACTCCGAGCGTCTCGGCTTTGGGAAATACATTCTCTTACAATTAAGATGTAAGCAATCTGCCTTTGCTAAGCGGCGGTAAGTAAACCCCCCCAAAAAAGGAGCCCTCACCCAAAACCTGCCAATCATTCGTATTTCAAAACATGGGGGGTTTTATACAAACACTTAAATAAACATCACCGGGGGGAAGCAATCAGATGAGTGGCTACAAAAACCCGTCAAGATCTCAGGAGCAAATAATACGCGTGTCACAGCTTGATTATGAGGTAGACTTATGTGATTTTGTTATGTATTCATCCATGGAAACGATAAATCAGCTGATGGATGTTATGATTTGGTCTCCCTCGGCGTATGAGCAATGCGAAGAAAAAAGGACATTGATGGAGGTTTAAGAAAGTTAAGGGAAAGCTAAAATATGAAACCACGTTTTGTAATATTTACAAGACCAAACGTAATTTCGTTACCGAACCCTGATCGTTACAGACTAGTAAGAATGTGGCTGCGCAGGTCGTCACAATTAATACATACGGTAACGGGATGAAAAGAGACACTTGTGGCTCGTTAATAAATGGTTACACCAAAAAAATAATAAAGTTCAACCATTCTGAGTAATTATTTTCGACTTCACGCCACTTGACCGCTTGTCAAAGCCAAGGAGGCCGAACTTTGCCGAAACATTGAGATCAATTCCCCAAACCCATAAAATAAACTCAAAGGACGACTGGCGTTGGCAGAAATTCCATAGTTTCTCTGGATTACAAGAACCGGTGGTCTTCTCGGCCAGAAAAGGTAGCGTCTGCTCTTTAACCCCTTAAGGACAATGGGCGGTCCCTAAACCCATTGAAAACAATGCATTTTGAGCCCGTACATGTACGGGCTTTGTCATTAAGGGGTTAAAATGTACATTCCCAATCCTTCTGCCATTCTCTGGTCAACGCGGACTTTAATGAGCAAAGCCCGGTTTTATGGCTCTGGGATTTAAAAAGCTTTCTGGCCCACCCACCAGTTTTTTTTAAAAAAACTTGGCCAGGTCCCTTTTTTTGGGTTTAATTTAGGATGTTAAGGTAAAAGTGCTGTAAATGATTTTCGTTCTGTTTAATTATGTCACATGGGCATACCCAATTCAGTACGTTACGCTGCGCACCTGTACTCATACCGAGAGAAATATCACACGTTACTCCCCATAGCATTGTTCCGGGGCTTAAGCAAACCAAATGAAATGAGTCTTGGTGTACGCAGGGCCGGCAGGTAAACGACAGAGCTGCCAAGGAACAGCAAGGAAGGAGGAAAACCCGTAAGCCCCCCATGATCCTTCCAGTGGCGAAAAAAAAGAAAAAATAAAGTCTGGCATTTACAAAAGTTGTGAAAATTTGCGATTCCTGGGTAGTTAGAGTAATTTAGTGTTAAAACATTTAAGCACGAGGCTCGAGATCCTAGCTAATTTTTGTTTCAAAATGGAACAATAGCTTTAAGACATTTAACCCCTTAATGACAAAGCACGTATATGTTCAGGCTCAAAATGCATTGTTTTCAAGGGGTTTAGGGAGCGTCCATTGTCCTTAAGGGGTTAATAATGCATTTACCCTCTGCTAGGTACCAGAATCTTCCTAAAAGCTTTGTATTAGATGACAATTAATGTGATTAATAGTGTGAGCTGTCCCTACGTCTTCTCTAACCATTAGAGCGTTAACATAGAAGTCAGTGGGGGGGAATTTTAACCCCTTAAGGACAATGGGCAGTCCCTAAAGCCATTGAAAACAATGCATTTTGAGACCGTACATGTACGGGCTTTGTCATTAAGGGGTTAAACGTGTTGTTGGCCAAAAACAATAAAATTGATGTTCACATTCTAAGCTGATGCATCTACAACCAAAATAGGTCTAGGAAAGTCTGCTTATTATATCATTATGTTGCAAGCTTGCATATCCTATAGAGATCATTGAGGCTTAGAAAGTTGAACGAATTAAAAAATATATATTCAAAAAGTTAAAATGTTATGAAATTTCAAGTTTTCTATTCAATAGGTAAAGGAGCAAATAAACAAATAATGGTGTCTAAGGTATAAAATAAAAGTTAACAATGCCATTCTAGATACATACATTTCTTTACATGCTTTATTGCTACAGTATCAAAGCAGAGATATAGAAATGGCTGCTAACAATATGATTTACCCCATAGCTTTTTATGGTAAAATTCACAATGCCTGGTCTTCTCGGTTTACATTAAGAATAAAGGTCTAGTTACAGCAGAATAAATAATGGGGACCACAGGGATAAAGCACAGACGTTTTATGGGGTGTCAGAGTCTCGTGTCTGCTCAATAAATAGTCATATGTGTACGAAATGAAGCTTAGACCTACCAAAGGATGGACATACGTGAGCCTGAATGTTGTATGTTTAGTAGAAAAGACCCAGTCCCATAAAATTGCCCCGGAGAGGATTTTTAAAGTACTGTAATGCATTCATTTATTTAGGAACATGATACTAATCATCACTGCACCCATGATTCGATTAGTCTTTATTTAGACTCCAGGATTAAGCATGGTCTCCTTCCTTTTTTCGAGAAGGGCTCTCATCGCCTTTTGTTTCTCCAAGTCCAAATTGAGGGCGATATTAATGAATGAATAATAAAATGAATAGCAAAGGGACAGTTATTCCTTTTTCTATGTCATTCATTTCTTCTTGCATCTGTTCTGTGGCCGTTGGTGGCTATACAATATCTGAAGCTCTAGCACAGTGGTTGCAACTGGGTTGCCATGTGTGACAGCTACGTCTTACTCTCCTCTTTTCTTACAATGAAGAAACTCATTTGTCAGTCTAAGGGTTAGCGAGGCAATCATTCGATAGCTGGGCATGACCTGAGGACGCACTCTTTATATCCAATAGGCCTTGCAGAGACAGAAGTTCTTGTGTGTGTCCAGCTGGATGACCCCATGATGTTAGTTGGAAGTGGAGCCCAAAAGGTGAGGCGGCTGGGTACGCAGTGCCAAGGGTTAATGCAAAATTTGCGGTCACACAGGCAAAAGGTCAGGGCTGGCAACAAGGTTTGAAAGGATAAGACAAGTAGGGTCAAAATCCAGAAGATCATTGAGACTCAATTATGGTTACACCTAATCAGGAACAAGATATTGCTACAACGGAGCAAAGAGGAAAGGGCAAGTAGCAATTCATAGAGGATGCCTTAATTAGCGGGGTTATGCGATTGGGCACGTGTGCACATGGAATGAAAGAGTAGCTGTTGGATGCACAAGACACCCTCATGCAAGGTAAGTTGGGTTACAAATGGTGTCTCACAATGGCAGACCATACACCACTGGCATGAGACACCCATAGCAGTTTGAAACAGGGAAGTGATGAGAACATTGCTCGCTCATCTCTGACATCAGTCTTTTATGCAGGACCATTTCTGCATATTGTCTGCTAACCTCGGTATATTTTTTAATACCGTTGCATAAGTTTTGGTGAGTAAAGGTGATGGGGAAAACCCTTCCACTTAAATTTAAGGAGTAGTGGAAGTATTATTATTAAACACTCATCTACAGACACCAGACAGGCCAGAAGGCTTGCTTTTCCCTCCGAAATCTCATGGTGCTGCCACAACCACAAGGGATTCTGGGTAGGCGCATACAAATAAGGGCAATGATGATCACCTTTTGCCTCTATATCCACTTTATACATGGATCCTTTGAAAGTAATCCATGTATAAAGTGGATATAGAGGCAAAGGTAATAATTGTTGACCCTATTTGCATGCGTCTACCCAGAATCCCTTGTGGTTGTGGCAGCACCAGGAGATTTCTGAGGGGAAAACAAGCCTTCTGGCCTGTCTGGTGTCTGTAGATGAGTGTTTAATAATACTTCTACTATATTTTTTAACATAGAAAAAGAAAAGATTAAATGAAGAAACCTCCGAGGGCCCAAAAGTGTTAATGAGTCTACATTGTTTCTATGTTTGACCAATAAAAGGTATCACCAGCCAGACTCCATTCTCTCTCGGACCAATACGGCTACATCTGTTTTCCTGACAAATAGAAAAGATGGAAAATGGCCATAAAATAAACACTCATATTTGGTTATATTCTTCATTTTGTTGGACTGCACCTCAACAAATGAGTTACTGATGAGCATTTTGTTCGGCCAGTAAATACAATTATGGATCTTGGCGTTTTTTTTTTTTCACAATTGCAAAGTTCACTTTTGAAAATAAATGATAACAGTGGAAATATTTCTGCTTTGCAAGCAACAAAAATAGGAATGGTCAAAAATCCACTTATAGAAGCACTTGTTCTAAAGAAGGTTTCATCCTGTTTACACCGGTAAGAAAAAAAAAAAAGACCATTCAGGAAAAAGGGTTTGAATGCTTGTATAAATAAATCATTTCCAGATTGATATTTCCAAAATAAATGATTCTTAGATACAATCTGACAAGTTCTCACCGTTCGAGTCTGCAGGGAAAGGAAGAGAAGAGTCAAGGAGTATCTTTTTTTTTGACGTACAGGATATTGTAGCTGTGGCCATACTTGATAACTTCAACTTGAACCTGTTTAAACTTTATAAATCTGATTTATAGAGCTAAAAAAAGATTTGTCATTTTCTAAAAACCCACACCTTCCATTCTACTTGAAGGAAAATAATATATATATATATATAAAAAATCATAAAACTAATTTTTGAGGTTCATTTTCTAGTAATTTTTAAGATTTAATAATATTTATTAAATGAATATTAAATTCAGATAGAATTGGATATTTCAGTAAAACAGAAGGGATTTTTTTTTAACCAAAGTTTTAATTTACCTGCTCTGATTATAATATGGTACCCCCAACGATGGTCGCATTTCTCATTCGTCATAGGTATGATAACATCTATTTAATAACGTGTTGTGATGTCATCGTTGCATACATAAATGTCACAGTTATGAAGAACATTCTAGTTTAATCCAAAACCAAGAAGTTTTAAAGAGGAACTTCAGGCAGGTTTTCCAACACACTGCTTCACTTAAACACCCAACAATAGGGACCCTACTGACCAGAGCCGGCCTTAGGTGTTCTGGCGCCCTGTGCGGACTACTCGTCTGGCGCCCCCCCATCCCAAAAAAAGAAAGGAATCAAAACTTGTAACAAAACCCCAATCACTATATACTACGCCAAACATTGATGTGGTGTAGGCCTACCACTTCATTGTCTGGCTTAGTAGTAGGGATGCACCGAAACGAATTCTGGACTGAAACCAAAAGTGCAGCATTTACCGGGCCAAAACCGAATATGACCCCCCCCCACACCATAACACATAACAAAACAATTAAATAACAATATTTATATATATATATATATATATATATATATAATTAACAGCAATCACATTCTTATCATGCCCGCAGATTCCAGGATGTACTCGTAGACTACTTGGCATGATAGAGTATGATTGCCCTATGTACCCCGTCTCACTCCATTCTCCCTATCTACCCCCTCCTAACTATCTACCCTCTCCCTCTTTGAAGTTCACTTACCTTTCAGAAGTCCTGCGGTGAGGGTGCAAGGCCTCTGCCTCCCAGCTCTGCCACTGTATGGAACAGTATAGAGTGATGGGAGTTATGATGTACTTTAGAGCATAATTATATAATGAAAAATACATTGGAAATGGTACAGCATAACACCCATCACTCTCACACATTTACCAATCCACACATATACACCAATCCACACACACATACACCAATCCACACACATACACCAATCCACTCCACACATATACACCAATCCACACACATACACCAATCCACACCACACATATACACCAATCCACACACATACACCAATCCACACACATACACCAATCCACACATATACACCAATCCACACATATACACCAATCCACACATATACACCAATCCACACATATACACCAATCCACACATATACACCAATCCACACATATACACCAATCCACTCCACACATATACACCAATCCACATATATACACCAATCCACACACACATACCAATCCACACATATGCACCAATCCACACATATACCAATCCACACATATACACCAATCCACACATATATACCAATCTACACATATATACCAATCCACACGCATACCAATCCACACATATATACCAATCTACACATATATACCAATCCACACGCATACCAATCCACACATATATACCAATCTACACATATATACCAATCCACACGCATACCAATCCACACATATATACCAATCTACACATATATACAAATCCATACGCATACCAATCCACACATATATGCCAATCCACACATATACACCAATCCACACATATATACCAATCCACACATATACACCAATCCACACATATACACCAATCCACACATATACACCAAACCACACATATATACTAATCCACACATATACCAAACCACACATATATACCAAACCACACATATATACCAAACCACACATATATACCAAACCACACATATATACTAATCCACACATATACACCAATCCACTCTCACTGTCACTCTATGCTTTCCTACCTTTCCTCTTTCAGTTTCTTTGCCTCCTCTTCGCTCTTCTTGTTAGTTCTTCTGTCTTCTCTTCTTCCGGGTCAGAGGGCACGGAGACCGGTGGGCGCGGCTTCAGTGCTGTGCGCCGGGATCTGACAGCAAACCCCGGCGCACAGCAGCTGTTGCCACGGGGATCACAAGGGAGCGGTATCGGAGGTCTGTTAAAGACCTCCGATACTGCTCCCTTGCGAGCCTGCTCCTCCAGCGGCGGACATTACTGTCCGTCTCTGGAGGGGTGCCGGGTGCCCCCATACTGGCGGCAGCGGACCCCGCGGCGGCAGGGGCGTCGGACCGCGCTGCGGCGGACCCCGCGGCGGCAGTGGCGTCGGACCGCGCTGCGGCGGCGGCGGACCCCGCGGCGGCGGCGGACCCCGCGGCGGCGCCCCCTGGAGTGTGGCGCCCTGTGCGGTCGCACAGGTCGCACACCCCAAAGGCCGGCCCTGCTACTGACGTCACAGCTATATCGCCAACAAAGACAAGAGTAAGTACCCCTTCAGATGGCTCCTTCTCTTAGTAGAGGTAAAAAAGGTCAGATTAGGGAAGAGAGACAATCGGAGAGTTAGAAGTGCCGTATACACCGTCAAGACGCCCAGGGCCGGCCTTAGGGGTGTGCGACCTGTGCGGCAGCACAGGGCGCCATGGCAACAGGGGCGCCTGCCCGGGACTTAAATGAAAGCATCGTTTTTTTTTATTATTTTATTTAACATCCTCCATATTAAATAAAGTTAAAAAAAAAAAAAATGATGTTTCAATTTAAGTCCCGGCTAGGGGCGCCGAGTGGTCGCTCGTGAAGTTTTCAGCGACCTCTCGGCGCCCCTCACTCTCCGTGACTCCGTCGCGGTGCCGGCGTTTCATGCTGAGCGTCGGAATTTTTCCGGCGCTCAGCTGTGAAGTGCGCACCGCGGCAGATCAGGGAGACTGACGCCTCCCGCTCCCACCGCAGGACTCCGGCAACGAGGTAAGTAAGGATAGGGAGAACAGGCAGAGGAGGGGGCAGTGAGAAGGGGGGGCAGTGAAAAGGGGCAGAGGACGGGGGGCAGTGAGAAGGGGCGGGGGGAGGCAGTGAGAATGGGCAGAGTGGGGGGGGCAGTGAGAAGTGGATGGGGGGTGCCAGAGGAGTAGTCCGCACAGGGCGCCAGAACACTAAAGGCCGGCTCTGAAGATGCCCTTTATAATAAATAAATACATAAATAAGGGGAAAAAAATATTTTTTAACCTTTTTACCTTTTAAAAGTACATATATATATATATTGTTGGCAAATAATTCTAGGGGTTTTATTCAGATGAAAAAAAATCAGATCTATATTAAGTAGATGCTTCCAAATCCTTAAAAGTTAAGGACTGTTATTGCCGGTAACCATTTGTTAAAGGCATGTAGGGATTTAATAAAAAATAAAAAAAAATACTGCATGTTTATGAATTTTAAATGAATTGTTAAAGCATTTCCCGTCATGTCTGACTTGCTTTTAATGAATTTATTAAAAAGTGAATTAAATGTCAAAGGTCTCCCTCTAACAGAGCTTAATTTCCTGTCTCTGTGCCATTCTGTGTCCATAAACCCCTTGGGGAGCGAGACAATGAAGTTATACGAAAGTCATTACTTCCAAAATTGCGCTGCCATTGTTTTCAATACAAAGGCAGAGGATTTGCAATGACAAAAAAAAAAGTAAAAATGCAGTTAAATTGAGTACTTTAGACTCTAGCATCATTTGCGTTATCCATAGACGTACATTTCAACCCAAAAGACACCATATTTTCAGCCTGAACTAGATATACATAATGCGGCTTCAAGCAGCCAATCAGCGGCAAGAATTGTTTGAACTCCGATGAGAAGGGCAGCTGCAGCAGCAGGGCTGCAGCTTTTACGTCAGTTAACTATTTTATTTATTTTTTTCTTTAATTTTGGAAAAATGCATTGAGGGCTGCAGCTTCTATGTTATTTTTCCAGTTTCTACATTACAATATATTTCCATTAAAAATAGAAACCAGATATTTTTTTCCCCAAAATGTTATTAAGAAAGAAGAAGTTATTCATTCTGCCTCCAATAGTTCACGAGATCTTATTAAGCAAAAAAAAAAAAAGTGAAGATATATTGCAGGCTTGCGTAACAGCTAGCAAAACTAAGGCAAAGGACAGGAAATAACAGGAAAGATTTTTAGTGATTCTGAATAATTCTACTGTAAAAAATGTTTTAACTATATAGTATGTTTTATATATAATTAAAGAAACGGGCACTTTTACATCAATTATCTGCAGTCCAACGGTTCTTTCTGCAGGAGGACTTCACTGAGGTTGACCATTCATGGTGCACAACGTAGACAGAAAGTTGAAATAGTAACCCACATTCAAACTTTTTTTATCCAGTGTTTTAGTGGATAAATCTCCATGGCCCAAAATAACCCAACAGTGATGATCATTTTTGCGTAACATCTTATGACCGATCACTTTGGGTACTAAGGGAATTAAAACATGCGCGGGATAGACATACGGCTCCTGAATCTAAGACCAACTACTGATTAAGGCAGGGGTGTCCAACCTGCGGCCCTCCAGCTGCTGCAGGACTACATCTCCCATACTACTCAGCCAGCCCCTTAGCTGAAAGAGCATTATGGGAGATGTAGTCCTGCAGCAGCTGGAGGGCCACAGCTTGGACACCCCTGGATTAAGGTTTGAGTCGTTACAGCAGGAGAAAGGGGTGAACTAGACGGGCCGAATGGGGCCGATCTGCCGGCAGATTCTCTGTTTCTAAACCCAGGTATGTCAAGTTGGTGCTTTAACTATAACTATAATAACTTGTAGGGTTGGTTGGACCCCCTACTAATATAATCATACCAAGATATGAACAGATAGATCCACTCTTTTTAGTAACAGGGTGCCAAAAAATCAAGCTAATTTCTTCTGCAATCATCCATGTTTCAACACCTTTATATATTGTATGTTTGATAATAATCTCGACCAATAAGAAGACACGTAAAAATCATATGATAGGAAAAATGCCATTAGGAGCCCAGAGGCTCCACTTTTTGCTGGTTCACAGAGAAGCGGACGAAGAAAGAAGACAGAAGAAAGAAGAAAAAGAGGCAAGAGAAGAAGTGGAGTTGCGGGAAAGGTGGCAGGGACACAGAAACTGTTGGTGGAGAACGTAGGGAGACATTGAGAGAGTGAGTGAGAGTGTAGTTTTTTTTTTAACCCCTTAAGGACAATGGACGGTCCCTAAACCCATTGAAAACAATGCATTTTGAGCCCGTACATGTACGGGCTTTGTCATTAAGGGGTTACATTTTAAAGTGTCTAGCATAGGATCCGCACCGGGTGCCATATACTCTACGTACGCCCTGACTAGATGGGCAAAATGGTTCTTGTACGTCATGAAATTCTATGTTTTTAATTAAACACATTATAGTACAATGGGTGGAACCTAGGCAATAGTCTAATTTGTCTTTATTGCACTTGCGGCTCTTTGCTGATTCATTGTTTATTATAAAAAAAAAAAAGACAAAAATTTAGCATTTCTGTTACTTCCCTTCTAGTGACTTCTGTGTATGATACCGGGTAATAATGAAGGGAAATCCCAATCACAATACGGAAACATTTAAGGGATTTCTATGGTTGCATGGCCATTAATCCAGCCTTAACAGTACAATAGGTCCATGTGCTCGGTTTTCTGGAAGAATGGCATCATCACTTCTGGAAGCTGAAGGTCTGCACCACCTTCAGCTTCCAGAAGTGATGATGCCATGGCCATTGATGGCGTTGCTGCCGGTCCACTCAAGCACGCTTCTCACCTGGCCTGGGGCAGCTTCCCATCTTACCCCAGAGAACTTACAACCTTGATTCGAAAACAAAGGACCAGGTATGCAGAACGTGTTCTGGGATCTCAGAAACCATGGCTCCCTCCATTCACGTATGACACGCCATTTATCGCACATAACCAAAATATTTTAGAGGTTTTTGGCAGTGTTTGAGAATTCCAGGCCAGCGCGTGTCTGTTACAGCTGACATTGAGGTCTAAACACTTTAGTCCGGAATTCACGTTACATTAATGCATGCGCAACGTATCGCCTCAAACATAAACATTGTGCTCGGAGGTTAAGACGCAGGATTTAAGTAGTCTGTAAGCCACCTTGCTTTATTCTGGGATTACAGTTTGGCTGTTAAAGTGACGGAATCGGTGTCGGTAGCAAAACACCTTTCATCCGAAGCGATTGTCAGACCTCACACATACTACGATGTTACGATTCGCAGAAGAAAAAACAGTAGTCCTCCCAAAAATAAGTAATACAAGTCGTCCGTCTTTCATGTAAGAGTCTTCTCGAAGGGCTTTACCCAAGTCGCTTTAAGACTGTCTCAGTAAACTCTCTGGACCGTTCTATTTCAGCCTCAAATAACATGGAAGAGACAGATGTTTCCTATCGTTTGGCTAGTAGTGAAACAAACAAGAACTGATAGAACCTTCACTTTTTTTTAGCTATTTTGTTACTGATTGCTGAACGGCGATAAATAAATGTGTGTACATAGTAAATCTTTGATCTGTTTTCCAGGGAAAATCATACCTGAGTTTGGAGAGAGACCGGCTCGTTCTTTTGTAGAAAGTAACCAATATGATGCGCTCTTTGCTGATAATTTCCTTTTTAGATTTTTTAGGATAGCTTTACTTTTACATCGAAGTCTTTCCCGGGTCTCTACTACCCTCTCTGTGACTTTGAATCGTGCCCTTTAGTTCTTGCACTTGATTCTCTTGAGTTCTATTTAATCATTTGACATATTTGATTTTTTTTTTCTCCAACAAGTTTTCCCTGGTATGATATAGTAGTTATTATTATTATTTATTATTATCTTTTATTTATATAGCGCCAACAATTTACGCAGCACTTAATACAATACATATATCCAAGGGGTCTGACAAGACGAGAATTGACCGACTGACAAACCGATACATTAGGTGGAGAGAGCTTGGCTCGCAAGCTTACAATGTTGAGGGAATGGGGTGACAAACATAAGGCACAGAGACAGGGTGAGAGGTAGTGTGGGGGGTATCAGTGACGGGTGAGAGGTAATGTGGGGGGTATAAGGCACAGAGACAGGGTGAGAGGTAGTGTGGGGGTATCAGTGACAGGTGAGAGGTAGTGTGGGGGGTATAAGGCACAGAGACAGGGTGAGAGGTAGTGTGGGGGGTATCAATGACGGGGTGAGAGGTAGTGTGGGGGGTATGAGGCACATAGACAGCGTGTGAGGTAGTGTGGGGGGTATAAGGCATAGAGACAGGGTGAGAGGTAGTGTGGGGGGGTATAAGGCACAGAGGAAGGGTGAGAGGTAGTGTGGGGGGTATAAGGCACAGAGACGGGTGAGAGGTAGTGTGGGGGGTATAAGGCACAGAGACGGGTGAGAGGTAGTGTGGGGGGTATAAGGCACAGAGAAATGGTGGGAGGTAGTGTGGGGGGTATCAGTGACGGGTGAGAGGTAGTGTGGGGGGTATAAGGCACAGAGACAGGGTGAGAGGTAGTGTGGGGGGTATCAGTGACGGGTGAGAGGTAGTGTGGGGGGTATAAAGCATAGAGACAGGGTGAGAGGTAGTGTGGTGGTCGTATCAGTGACAAGGAAGTTCTAGCAGCTAAGATGGTGCGGCTTCTCTGAAGAAGTGGAGTTTTGAGATGTTTCTTGAATGTCGGGAGGGAGGGTGAAAGCTGAAGGTTCCTTGGGAGTAGATTCCAGAGATATGAGGGCAGCTCGAGTGAAATCTTTTAGCAAAGTATGCAGGTTTCCTTGGGCTTCCGTTGATTGTGGGGAACATGAAGGTGGGTATTGCAGGCTGTGAGGGCTTTGTAATAGTTACACCAAACCCCATTTTAGAGGCCCTATTGTAAATTGTTTGTCTTTCTGACACCTTGGACTCGACCGATGGACACTGAATTCATCCATAAGTCCCACCAGTGATCAATAAAATAACATTAATACGACTTTTTCCAGGCCCATACCTACCTATGAACTTCCCAGGGTAGGCTACCTGAAACTCTCTCTCTCTCAGCGGGGTTTGGTGAGAACACAACGATGTCTCATTTTGGTCTTCAAAATCTGTCCCCTTGAAAAAACCACCACGGTTGAAGCATTGCCTCTTTGCATGGTTCTCAGTGAGACCGTACTTGTACGAAGCTGATTTCTATCTGTATGTGTTTATTGGTGTTGGTTTCATTGTGGTACAGTGACACCGAGATGGTATCTCATTGTGGTCTGCAAACATAGTAACGCTTATTGTCTTTGATCTACAGAGGACGTCATGGTTCCTTAGTGTGGTCTCGCGAAATAGATGTAGTTCCCTTATTGTGGTTTACGGACAAATTACATTGTTTAATGAATACGTTCAGATCATGTCACACATTTAGCACTTAGAGAATAAAGCAAAAAATATATACTTTCAAGGACCTCCTTGTTATTTCTCCCCTGTAGGCTATGTCTTCTCTACCAAGTTGCTGATTGTTCTTGATTGGGTTGTGTAGAAAATTGTTACTATGTATTTTTATTATTATTATTATTTAATATTTATTATTTATTTTTATCTTTTATTTATATAACAATTTCTTTGTTGGTAGGGCTAAACTGTGGAAGGTATGATAAAAAAAACTAAAAAATAAAGGCTAAGAGTTGTCCAATATCATCCATACCATGGTTCTTTTTTTAGGGAAAGAAAAAAAAACTGGGGGTTATTTTATATTATATTATTTTTTTTATTTTATATTTATATTATATTTTTTTTGGTGAAAACGTAGAAGTCTGATATAAAACGGTGGGTAACATGTTCGTTCCGTGCAGTTTAATCCAGACTTTGCGTATCCTCCTGACCTGCTGAGAGGTGAAACCTCTCGCCCGTTTTTTTTCTTTTGGGTTGACCTGTAAATGTCTTCGCCCGCTGTCGTCAGGCTCATCCGAACGCATGTCTCTTAACAATACACACCCCTTCCTACTGTCACAAAGCAATAAATCACGGTAACCCAGTATAATAATCTGTAAGGATATTACGCAAGAGGCTGGAGACGGCAGCCAGAAGCATGCAGGCGATGTCACCGGAAAACACTGATTGCGCGATAAGGCGACACATTCATTAAAATAAGATTTTTCTTTAAAAAAAAGTTATTTAATTATCCATTTCATCTAAACATGTAAATATTAACCATAGCATTACGGGAATATTGCATATATTCTAATAAATACGGTCTATAGCTACATATATACATATTTTCTTGGTATGCATACCTGAAAAGTGTTCTGTTTTTCTTGGGACAGTCCCGATTTTTCAGGCACTGTCCCACTGTCTCCCGTAGTCGCACCCACTGGTGGGGAGAGGAATTAGGAGAGTGGGCTAAATATGTTTATACATTAAATTATTTAACAAAATACATTCATTTTCTTCTAAATGTATCATTCATTTACATCAATGGCTATCAATATGCCACAATATTATTTGTTGAAAACGTGCGTTATGTGTGTCTGCTATAGGCACAGTATGAAACATAACAAAAATGATATATCTCTTGTGATGATATATAATATTTTTAGATGACCTCTCAGCATTTTTCGTGAACTTTGACGCCTTTTAGGCTGTTAATCATTTCTGTTTTTCCTCATTCAAAACAAAGAACTGAATGTTCTGTCTCTCGCTCAACATCCAGGTTCTGAGTTTTGTCTTTCCGCATCGGAGAAGCCGATTTAATAGTCTGCTGAGATAAATAATCCAAAAATGTCTTAGGTAAGCTAAATTTATTTGCAAAAAAGTTTTAAAATTTCATATCTGCTCTGCCGATGTTATCTTCAGGGCATCCTGACTGCTCAAAATATCACGGACGTTAAATTTAAAGGAAACCGTGACCTTGTAATAATATAGGTAATCTGAAACAATGAAACAGCTAAACTTTTAATTAATATTAAAAATAAAATATTAAAATAAAATATAAAAAAATCCTACATACTATACCCTTGTATTAAAAAAATTACCTTTATTAATATTATTTATTATTATTAATAAATAATAATAAATAAATTATTTCTTCTCTATCTTGTTATCTCTCCCTTATTGCTAAGTTCCTTATTCCGGCTGATTGGTTCAGGCAGTCTTTGTAAGGGGCGGAGTAACAAGGGGTAGGGCTTTAAGACAGGAGATTGGATAATGCTGGCTCTGCCACAGGTTGCCACTGATCTCAGCTGTCCTATGATAAACCTTTAAACTAATTATAGCCGCGACTATGAAATTTGGCCTATGTAGTGGAAATAAAGCCTGTCTGTCCTTCAGTGATAATACCGATAATAGATGTTAGTAAAAAAAATAAATAATAAAAATGAGACTTTGGGCCATAAATCCAAATAATAATTTTAATATATTTTGGCTCAGATCTATGAATACAGTGTTCCCTATAAAACAACTAAAAAATCTATTTTTTTTTTAGAAACATGAATTTCCTTTATAAAGCTTTTATCGCAAATATTATTAGGCAAAGTGATATGGTATCGTTCCATGTTAATATATCAGAATCTCTCTCTATTTGCCTTGCTGGATGGGAATTGAACCAGTTCACGTCCGTGCATGCGCAGAAAGCTCTCCCCTTGATTCATTGATGAGATTATTGATGGAACGAGACAGTCCTGGCAAGTTAAAATAATAATAAAAAAAAACATGACTCCTGAAATATAAGAGTGTCAGAAATTGGTAAAAATCTAGAACAAAGAAAGTAGATGGAAAGAAAAAACAATGGCCTCTACGGTTCCTCGGTATATATGGCAGAAACGTTGGGTGGCAACCGAACGGAGGTGCTGTCCATTAAACTGTCTAGACCCTCGCGTGGGCTTTTTTTGGTCCCTAAATCAAGATCCAGGAAGAAAAACTTTCCTACAGCCACCAGAACGCCGTTTTTTTACCGATCTCCCACTTGTGACAAGAAACGGTTCATTGGATAAGGTACAAAACTGCCTTATAATGAAGCCATTGAAGAGAAAAAAAAATGTCATGTACTAACGTGTTTGCTTTTATACAGCAGAAATATTTTTGTCCCAACCCGGGGATAAGAAGCTTTTCTGGGCGGTTTGGCATATAAATAATAAATCCGTCAAATAGTAACGTTGATTTCTTGTATGTGTATTTTGTGCCTTACGATCGGGTCGCAGGCTTAATAATGATTTCTTTGCTTACAATATTCTCCGTTTTACCACAAATTCCCTTTGTGGTCAGCGTGCCCTGAGCCAAATGGCAAATTTACAACCAAATATTTGTCGTAGACTTGGATCGAAACCAGGTGTGACGGTATAAATAGTGCAATATTATACGGGGAGATGTGAAATACACAATATTTTAAGGAAAAGCGCGGCACTGAGAAACATTTTTCTTGCGCATATCATCTTACCGCAATTTTTTTTTTTGGGAGATTTGCACTTTTTTTATAAAAACAATGACAGGGATAAAATAAGTGTTATGCAGTAAAAATCCACTTTGTGTGTGTAACGTGGGAGCCGTCATCTCAACGTCCCGTTCTCAAGAGCAACACGATTATTCTTCCTCTTTAAGTCCCTCTTTTTCTTGGGTTTCTGCTTCCCTTTGGTGTTTGGACAATGAATACGGAACGTTCGTGTTCGTTTTCGCGTTCTCCCGAATACGAACGCACAAGTCCAATTATAACCCCCTTTTTTCTTAGGTTCCCTGAAGTTGGCAAAATAAGCGTATAGAGAACAATCATAATTCTTTTAACCCCTTCAGTCCCAGGGGTTTTTTGGTACCTCAAGTCCCGGAAGGGGTTAAACCAATTTGGTTGCTCACATTCCCCCCCCATGACATTTCAGGTATGGGACACGTTTCTTGGTGTTAGAGGCAGATCCACCTATTTTAAGACAATGGGCGGTCCCTAAACCCATTGAAAACAATGCATTTGGCATTAAGGGGTTAACCATCCAGCTACATTGCATTGTATTGAGGCAGAAGGCTGGTATATGGCATCTCATTGGATGGGAGCATCGACTAGGGTCTTAGCTGCAGTCCGATGGAATGTGTGGCCCAGTTTGCCCAGCTGATGACCAAACACTAAAGGATGGACTATAACGACCATTGGGCACCGGCTCATGTGGCATTCGCCCAGTTTGCCCAATGGTCAGTCTGGGAATGGCCATCAACACCAGAAGATTCCATGGGCAGTACATGACAGGCTGTAGTTCACTCTTGAGATCTTCAGAGGGTAGGCTATCTGGAGTTCTCCTTCTTTTGAGAGCGTAGCTTTGTGGAGGAGTAGAGCTAGCTGCACATAGGGGCAGGCCTATCCATACAGGCAGCCTTAAGTGGGTGTGGAGTGGGAGGGAAGTGGGCGGGGAATAGACAGAGAGGGGGCGTGGCCAAACACAGTTCTCCTGCCAAGAAAAAGAAGAAACTGGATCGTGGAACAGAGCTTCACCCGAAGAGTTCCCTGACATGACCATGCATGAATTTGCACCATTTTCCCTTCAACAATGCTAAGGTCGACAATGGACAAATGAAGAAAGATTCCAAATTTCTTTAAAAGATTTCTGGATTTATCACATGTTGTTGCAATTTCATAAGTATTTTCGTAAAAAAAAAACCAAAAAAAAAACATTCCCAACAATCAATGACTGAAGGTACCAGCATCTGAAACCCCAAGACTTTCTACTAATGAATAACTTTTAAACTAGCTTATATTTAGAAATGTTCTTATTTTAAACAAATACTATTTTTTATTATCATTATTCCGCAAAAGGATGTATATTTTGGTACCGGACAAAATCCCCCTCTGACCAGAATTGGTTGTGTGTTCGCTTGTTAGTTTGTACGAGGCTTCAATGAACAAGAATTCGTGTTTTTTGGCTGCGTTTTTTAACTTATTTATTTGAAATAGTTGCAGTCCAGCATGTACATCTTCCTAATAACAACAAGCAAAATTCCCAGCATCTGTAGTACATTTGAGTATTAAGCACTAAAAATAGTCCTTAGGAATTAAAACATTTGCATTTTTGTTGTAGTTTTATATAGAGTCCCATTTAGTTACTATATACAAATTTCGTTTGATTTATTTATATATATATATAAAATATTTTTAGCTGATATATTTTAAAAGACCAAACACCAGCTAAGGAAATGCTTTAACCCCTTAACGACAAAGCCCGTACATGTACGGGCTCAAAATGCATTGTTTTCAACGGGTTTAGGGATCGCCCATTGTCCTTAAGGGGTTAATTTGTCTTACAATAAAATAAGAAAATAGTACTTTGGGATCTCATTTGAGATATTTGAATCTTGCTCGTTCTATTACATATTACATGGTTTTGATATAATTTGTCGCATACTAACGTTGTTCCTCTGTTTTTTGGTTAAGATTAAACGAGCACATGTGAGAAGGGGGAAAGCTTGATCCTCTGGCTCAAAATGAAGCCCGACGTGTCTTTTTTGGAGTCCACAGGTTAGGTCCACCTGGGAGGGCACCACCATTTTTCATATTTATGTTGCTGAATCTCCATATACAATAGACATCTCTTAGGAGGAATTTAACCCCTTAAGGACAATGGGCGTTCCCTAAACCCATGGAAAAGAATGCATTTGAGCCCGTACATGTACCGGCTTTGTCATTAAGGGGTTAAAGAAGTAAATCTATCTTTTTATATCGTTTTAGAGTTCTTGGACCCACAAATCTGTTGAGAGATCAGATGCTGGAAGTTGGAAGTGCACATTTGGAACTATTTGTGGGTGACCGCTATACCCCTCCGCTGAGAACAGAATCTGCCTTAAAACATAAAAAATATATTTATTGCTAGTAAAAATATTTGCAGATGTCCTTCCAAGTTCTAGAGTTCATTATTTGCAGCAAGAATAACATATAATGCATGATGGAGATGGAGGTTTGTAAACTTTTTGGTATTCTACATGAGAACCGCCAGGTCTGCCTTCTATGGACCCCCTTCTGAGTTTTTGCCTTGGTGGCCGTGGTCAGGGGTCATCTCCCCTACCCCTTCTCACTGCTATTCTACTAGCTAACAACATTTCATCTTTTTTGATGGTGGAGTATGAAATTCCATCTGGTGGGCTGTCCGCCCGTGGTGCTTCTAAATCAATCTTGTAATAATATACTTTGTAACATTAGGCACAATATCTGACAGCTTCGCTTGTCATATCAGGATATACAGCAGCAAAGAGCCGTTTCCCAGAGGTTATGACACAAATCACTTTTCATATTTATATTTGCGCCATCAAATAACACGCGCTACATACTCACGCAGCTCGCAAGTGTCACTCAAGCTATACACAGCGCTGAGTAGGCATTTAGAAAATCTACTGTATATTTTCATTTACAAATTAACTTTTAGACCTATTTTATGGTTGTAGAACGCTATGGTACGCAGCAAACATTCTGGGCTCCTAAATAAAGAGGGATATCGGGAGAAAAAGAGATTTGGACCCCAAAGAGGGACTGGCCAAGTGAAACAGGGGCACTTGTGATGGCTAGTTTCATGACATTTAATTATGTTGTTCTTAAAACAGCTTTCAAGCATTTAAACTTAGGGAAACAAAATATTCTCAAGGCGGAGAGAACCTTTAATTCCCATCAAAGGATATTGAGCGATGGTCAGCTCTGCTGTCAAGGGAGCGAGAGTGTTAAAAAAAAAAAAAAAAAAAGCCAGGGGCCAATTCTAGCATTTAAGCAACTTTGTATATTTACAAAGTGTTTTAAGCAATTAATGCTAAGAAACTTGACAGTTTGCTTCCCTCTGCTTTTTGTTCGCAGACAAAACACAAACCAGCGCGGGGGGCTTTCGTGTAAATGTCTCAAGAACCTGCTGTAAAGGGGTCCACATTCTGAAAGTCACGTTCCAAAAAGTAATCAAACTGTATCATACTTCAATTGGAATGATCAGCTAATTAATATTAAACCTATGAAATATATTATATATATATATATATATCTATATATATATATATATATATATATATATATATATAGATATATATATATATATAAATAATTAAAGGAATGTTTTGTGTTCCTTCTTAAAAACACAAATTGTGCTCTACGACATTTGGGTATTATTAATAGTAAATATGGTATTTTAGGGTTTTCTGTTTCTTTTGTTTAAGCATAAATTCATCCTAATATTTTAACTAAGAATAATTATTTCCTATTGTCCGATATACATTAAGAAGTATTACTAATACTCTCCATACATGCCAGTTGCCAGTATACCCTTTATTACAAATTAATGTGACTATAAATAGATATATTTATCGTTTAATAATTTAATTACTTAATTTGTATACAGAGGAATCCCTATTAGAATCAATTCAACTATTTATTCTAATGCTAATATTATTTTTTTGTTAATATTTAATTTATTTTACTAATGGCTTCCATATTCTTTTAGATGAATTTTCTCTTTACATTTCCAGGTTCAGATTTAACCAGAAATCTAAGATTAAATTTAAATCTAATCTGGCAATTTTTCCAGTTCATAATTTAATCCTATGTGCTACAGTTTCTAGAGACTTAACATTTTGCATTATTTTATGAAGATTACATAAAAAAAATATATCATTTTTTAAATCTAATTGGCAGCCTCGTTTCACATAATATGTTCCTTTAACCCCCGACGCTTTGCAATACTCCCTTAGCCTGATGAAATTATAATGAGCTGTTGACTATACTCCCATTTGTCATAAGGATCAATATTAGAGAGTCATGGAGTCATTATTAACCCCTTAAGGACAATGGGCGGCCCCTAAACCCATTGAAAACAATGCATTTTGAGCCCGTACGGGCTTTGTCATTAAGGGGTTAAAGACATGATTTCGTCTGGCATCTCAAATCTTTCTCGAAGAGAATTAAAAACCTAGTTAATTTCTATATTTTAGGAATTTAGCCCAAAATTGTTGACACTATTAAGCGTTATACTTTTTTGGGGGGGTCAGTATAGACACTGTTGTGATATTCTACTTATGTTCACATATGTGGCTTATTGGATCATTCTTTACAGTGAGGGCAATAAAGCTTTGGAATTCACTGCTTGTGGGGATGATGTCTACTGCTAGTGTGCAAACATTTAAGAGGGGACTGGATTCATTTTGGGCTTTTTTTCACTTCAGTTTTATATATATTTGTTAATAATTAGAGTTCTATGGATCGATCTGAATCTTTTTGGAGTTTAAGAGGCATTTTTTTTTAAATCTAAATCAATGCAATTAGAAATAGAAATATAGTTTATTAGCACATATTAAATTGCTTTCCGTGCTATCCCTCTTTCGTGTCTGCCTCCATTAAAATGATTAATCTATAAATAATGATGATTAATAATAACTCATAGCAAATAATTATAATAATAATAATATAACAAAAAGATTATATAATTACGAACAAAAAGAGAGTGTTTGCTGTTTCAGGAAACTGGTATTCTAGTTCCAGGAGAGTATGATATAGGAGCTCTAGTCCGCTTTGATGTTTTTTTGTGTTTTTTTTTGGTAAGTAACCACCATGACGTGAAAACACGCTTACTGCATATCTGTATGTAAATCTTAAGGCCAGCTTTAGGTAAACATGTCAGTAGAGCTGAAACAACGAATCGATAAAATCGATAATAATCGATAACGGAAATCATCGATAACGATTTCCGTTATCGATTAATCGAGTGATCAATTCGTTGTTGGAGCACTCGGCTCCTTTTACTTACCTCCGCGAGCGTTCCCCGCTTCTGCTACACGCTCTGCAGTCTCCGCCTTCTAGCTACGTGACGGATGTGACGCGTTCCGGAGGTTCGCTCTGTGCGAGTGGCTCCATTCGCACAGAGCGGTTCGCTCTGTGCGAGTGGCTCCATTCGCACAGAGCGGTTCGCTCTGTGCGAGTGGCTCCATTCGCACAGAGCGGTTCGCTCTGTGCGAGTGGCTCCATTCGCACAGAGCGGTTCGCTCTGTGCGAGTGGCTCCATTCGCACAGAGCGGTTCGCTCTGTGCGAGTGGCTCCATTCGCACAGAGCGGTTCGCTCTGTGCGAGTGGCTCCATTCGCACAGAGCGGTTCGCTCTGTGCGAATGGCTCCATTCGCACAGAGCGGTTCGCTCTGTGCGAGTGGCTCCATTCGCACAGAGCGGTTCGCTCTGTGCGAGTGGCTCCATTCGCACAGAGCGGTTCGCTCTGTGCGAGTGGCTCCATTCGCACAGAGCGAACCGCTCTGTGCGAGTGGCTCCATTCGCACAGAGCGGTTCGTGAGTGTGGGTGCAGGGCAGAGTGGGGGTGGGGGTGCAGGGCAGAGTGGGGGTGGGGGTGCAGGGCAGAGTGGGGGTGGGGGGTGCAGGGCAGGAGACTGGGTGCAGGGCAGAGTGGGGGTGGGGATGCAGGGTGTGAGTGTGGGTGCAGAGCAGAGTGGGAGACTGGGTGCAGGGCAGAGTGGGGGTGGGGATGCAGGGCAGGGTGTGAGTGTGGGTGCAGGGCAGAGTGGGTGCAGGGCAGAGTGTGAGTGTGGGGGCAGGGCAGAATGTGGGGGCAGGGCTGGGTGCAGGGCAGAGTTAGAGACTGGGTGCAGGGGCACAGTGCAAAGTGCTGGGTGCAAAGTGCCAGTGCTGGGTGCAAAGTGCCAGGGCTGGGTGCAAAGTGCTGGGTGCAAAGTGCCAGGGCTGGGTGCAAAGTGCTGGTGCAAAGTGCTGAATGCTGGGTGCAAAGTGCTGGATGCAAAGTGCCAGGGCTGGGGCAAAGTGCTGGGTGCAAAGTGCTGGGTGCAAAGTGCCAGGGCTGGGTGCAAAGTGCTGGGTGCAAAGTGCTGGGTGCAAAGTGCAAAGTGCTGGGGCAAAGTTTCTTGAACAGTAATAGTCCACCTCTTTTCAGAATGTTTGGGGTTATTTTGTTTCATAAATATTGTGTTTGGGTTCTTGTACTTTGAAAATATTGTTTTTTATTACATCATAACAAAATAAGAATGTTAATGTAAATTTTAAGTTGTTTTTTAACATCCAGTTCATTAAATTCTTTTAAATAAACGAAAAATTTGCATATTGTTTTTTTTATCCGATTAATCGATTAATCGAAAAAATAATCGGCCGATTAATCGATTATTAAAATAATCGTTAGTTGCAGCCCTACATGTCAGTCAATTTAAGTGTTTCTCTTTGAAGCCGAAGAAGCGTAAATAATACTCTTGTGGGTAATATTTGGATAATGTGCATTTTTTTGACAGTCCTATCAAAGGAAAGTCCACTCACTGGTAGAAAAAAGTGTAATGAGGAGGGCGAGGGCGGCTGATGTCCGCACCGTGAGTTTGGTGAGTGAAAAAAAAGCTTCTTCTGATAATATATATAATTAAGTGGCCACCAGTCTTAAAGGCCTGTCCCATTAACCCCAGTCCGGCCCTTATTCAAGGTGTCCACTTCTATGCCAAGAAAAAGACGGGCGAGCGGGAGGAAAGGAGCTTAAAGTGGCCTATACAACTTTTTGTATTTAAGGGGAAAAGAGAGAGGAACTCTTGAAGAGGTGACCTGAAGTCTTGAAGAAGTGACCTACAGACCCTTAATTATGTGGTCAAAAAGTTCGTCCAACACCATCTACAAGGCGGCAGCAGAGTATTATAGGACAAACTTCCATATCTAGACCGCTAATCATTTTGTAATTATCTCAACCCAACTCCTATAGGGGTAAAGGATAAAGAGAACGTTATAAGAGGAACCAAATTTCAATACAACTACATGTTTTTATTTAACCCCTTAATGACAAAGCCCGTACATGTACGGGCTCAAAATGCATTGTTTTCAATGGGTTTAGGGACCGCCCATTGTCCTTAAGGGGTTAAAGAAAGTTTTTTTTTTTTAATGTAGTTATTTGAAGAAAGTTTTTTTTTTTAATGTTTTTAGTTATTTGAAGAACATTTTTTTAATGTATTTAGTTATGGTAAATGCACAGAATTAGATGGGTTTTTTTTTGCTTTTTCTAGGTAATTCACTTTTTGTTTTCTGGAAAACCACATTATCGTGGAATATATTATGTATGCATGGAAACAATGATATTAGTGTATTTAAAGTATGTGATGTCATCAGGGGATGTGGATATGCATCGGTTTACTAACTTATTTGCACTAAAACATTAAGATGCTCTTTAAGGTCTTAGTCATTGCTAACCAAACCAGACTTAGACGGGTTTTAAGTAAAACGAGATTCTGGTTTTGCAGTTCAAAGACGTTTTTTTTACCGTCTACAGAGAATGGTTTTTTTTTGCCCTGAAGTACTCTGACCGTTAGATAAATACACCGGGCTGAGATGAACTGTTTCCATTTTTTCATTTATCAAATTCAGTTTGATGCAGGACCTTGAAGGCATCTGTTGTAATCATCTTCTGTTGTACTCTGACACAGACAGATTATTTAAGGAAAACCACATTCAAGTAAAGGAGCATTTAATGGACACGCATTAACTCCCCAAAATCTGTCACTTTTCCAGCTCGTCTGAGGAAAAAACATAAGATCTAGGAAGGCTTGGGACGTGAAACTTGACAGTTTTTGTTAGCAGCCTGAAAACGACTTCAATTTAAAAACTGCAACATAAGATCCAGGGTAAAAATGAGCCACGGGGCAGTAGGGGGCAGTAAAAGGTGCTAAAGTGGGCCTGCACGCGAGCTGGGGGGAAAATGTGGGTCATTAATACAACTATTGCATCGGAGGGTTAATAAAACAGCCCTAGGTGGTATGGTGCCCGACCATAAATCACTTCATCCCCAAATGCCTGGTCAGTTGGATAAAGGGTTAAAATTACTTTATAGGAGGCAAGGATGAGAACCTTAATCATGATTAAACTAACATATGGGAAAAAAAGGGCCCTGATCGCTAGGATGTACTAAAAACTCTAGTAAAAAAAACAGGTAAAATCTTACGTTATCGAATGTTACTCAAAGATTGATATGTGAGGCAATCACCATGGAAACCAGCAGTGTATGCCGGCTGTTTTGGACAGGTTAGTCAATGTTTAGAACTTCGCCGAAAACGGCTCTTTAAAAACAAAAAGTCAATTAGTTTTAAGACTCGGTAACGATGGCCATTTATGCGATGTTTTGCATCATATATCGTCACCAGGCCTGGTCGTCGGGCACACTATGCGAATGTCTGGTGGCCCTATGTCCCAACAGCGTTTCCTACCTACCTAAATGTGATTTGTCAGCCGACAGCCTTAAAGTGCCATCCCAGCCGGTGCAGATCTACATATACTATGCGTGAATACCCTATTTATATAAGAACGTACACGTCATACATACATACACACGTTACATACAAGTTATTTCGCCCCTAAGGAACAAGGGGGGAGATTGACTTTCAACCAATTTGTCAGCCATATCGGGGTTTTCATCTAGTTCTTTTTCTGGAATCTTAGCTCAATCCTTGACGACCCCGGCAGTGTGAAAGCTCTCATCATGCTGATCCATCAAACTTTTATTGACATATTTACGACTTCCTAACCTCCGTGGCTTGGGCTTATATTACAAAAGGGCTCGTAAATTCAGCCGAACCCACTTTCTGTTCCGGTCAGTTCACTGTTCTGTAAGTATGGCCATTTTGAATCTTCTTGTGGCAAAACGATTCCATCAGTTCCTTATGTAGATTGTCAGCCTTTGGGACGCGTGGTCGGGGTGGTTACAATGGTTGCCTTCTCAGAGCACATCCAGGTCATCTCTCTTTATACTTTCAGAAGCAATTTAATTTCTGCTGAATAATGATTTATCTGTTATGAAAAATGCAACATTTTGTAACTACTCCGACTTACAAATACGTCATGATTTTTTTTTTGGAAATGTTGCGGCCCAAGTAAGTAGCGATTAAACGTTAAAATATCTGCTTGTTGACCTCACGCATTATTTTCCACAAACTTTCCCGCAGTCTGGAATTTCAATAACATAAGCAAATTATTTCACTTCTGTCTCATATTTCATTAAGAAATTTTTATAATTATCATTTATTCATATAGCACCAACAATGTACGCAGCGCTTCTTACAGTCCGTACGCTCAAAAGGTCTGACAAGACTAAGACATACATTAGGTAAAGATGGGGTCGGCTCGCAAGAGCTTACAATCTAGAGTAAAATAAATACAATTGAACTTTGTCCTTCCTTTGCCCTAAATAAGAGGAAACCAGGGAGAAGACAATGGCAAATTCGGCCATGATAAAGCGTAAACAAAACAGCAAGTAACATGTTAACACTTGGTTCACTAACACATGTGAGTTTGCCAAAACGCTATTTAGAGAGACGCTCCAGCCAATCAGCAACAAGAATTGTTGGATCATGGGGGAGAAGGTGAGCTGCAGCTTCTCCCTAAGCTAAGCGGTTTGTGCTGTCCTCACAGCCCTGCTTTATGAATTATACGGCTACGTCTTCCAACAACAGTCTACGCGGCTACTGTTAACAACGTCGGATTATCCTAAGACTCCAAAATATAAACTTAACGTTCCTAGAAATCCATGTCAAAATCCCTAACTGATTCGGGGTGGGTGGGGGGCGTTCCACGGCATATTTTAAATCTATGTTTTGACAATTTAAAATCAAAACAAGAACTGTATTTATATTTAAATAAAATTACGCTGTCGGCTTGCAATTATTGTATCACCGGAATCTGTAAATATAGTTATTTTGCTCTCAATTGTGTATATTTTAGATGACAAGCCATCAAAGGACTGTTGAAACATCAATAAAAGTTGGATCCCTCGAGACGTCCTCTTTGAAACCCTACCTGTAGCAGCGCGGCGTATTGTACATTTTCTTTCATTTCCCAATTAATGCTGTTTTTGAATGAAACGTTCCAAAATCTTTCTTTGTACATATAGCGTAGCTTTTCCCACCTCTACAAAGCAAGACATTTATTCCGCCTATCTCCAAAGCTTTCTCTATGTTGTTAAAAAGAAAAAAAAGACCTAAGAGGGGCCCGGTAAATCCGGATAAAAGGAATTGCCGTTTCGCAACTTAAGTAGATTCACCACTTCAACCGGGATTTTTTTTTTCTAAAGAAATTCCAAACATTCCAGTGTAGAATTCTATGTTTTCTTGAGCCAAACTAATAATGAGCACACCTGCCGAGGAGACAGTGGACCCTCAGTATATGCCCCCGAAAAACCTTTTTTTTATCATCTGAAATGATAAACTTTACTGTTATATTTGTCCCGGGCCATAAAAAATAACTGGCTATTGAAAAATCGTGTCAAATTGGCCAAGGGGATCATTTCCAATCAATCATAGAAACATAAACTTTGAAGGGCAGATAAGAACAATTCAGCCCTTCTAGTCGGCACTATTTTTTCTGCTGAATCCATTAAGGATTTTTTTAAGTTTATTAACTTCCGCTGCTGCTACTGGGAGGCGGTTCCACATATCTACAACCACCCTCTGTTAGACAAAGAACACAACCTCAGGCCTGGGCCATGGTGGTGAGAATGCTGAATCCTCACCACTAGACCACCAGGGATGTCAAGACCATTAAGTACTTTTACTGTCCGATGTTCTCAGTGTCATGTTTACATGAATGTAGTTCTTGGCATTTTTTTTTATACAAATACCTTCAGATACTAAAGTACTTATATTTGTAAAGAAAATATCAATATCGTATTAAATTAAAAAAAAAAACTAGTATACAATAAGATGATTTAATTCTGCTGGATGAAAAAAAAAAACAGGGCCTTGGGTATAAATCAATACCCAGATGCGGAAAGAGCTAGAAGAAATCATAAAGATGCATCGTGCAGCAGCGGCACTAATAATATGTAAGAAAAGTATTTTTTTTAAGGATTTTATTAATTTATGCATTTTAAAATAAGGAATTTCAGGTCGGTTTGAATAATCGCACATGAATTATGTCCCTTTCTGTTCAGGGGAAAGTATGTTCTTTTAGGTGTCTTCAAAGGTCAAAAGTGTCTTATTATTATTATTATTATTATTATCTTTTATTTATATATCGCCAAGAGTTTACGCAGCGCTTAATACAATCCATATATTCAAGGGGTCTGACAAGACAAGAATTGACAGACAAACCGATACATTTGGTGGAGAGAGCCCTGCTCGCAAGCTTCTTGGGATATAATAGATTTTTTATCAGCATCGGGTTGTCCAATCAAAACATCATCTGTTGAACAAGAAAGTCTTTCTCAGTCTGTGATTCTCCACCAAAAAAATCTACAAAAAGTCCTACTTAACTTGCACCAACATCAATAAGACACTACCATTATTTTATATGAAAATAAATAAATAAATAAATAAATAAAATAAATAAAATAAATAAATTAAAAAAATTAAATTAAATTATAAAATAAATAAATAAATAATAATAAAAAAAAGCAAGGATTAGAGTTTTTCCAAAAATGAACATCCAGATTTTACAAAGTCAGAAAAGTCTGCAGGAGATGCATTTGAATGAATTCGTCTCCTGCTTCCCAATGCACATGCGTGAGGAACTCACCACCAGCCAGCTCCAGCATTGACCTCTGGAAGGTAGGAAGGCAAGTAGGTATTTTTATCGATGGCAAAATGCTCATTAAGGTATTTTCATAATATTTAATACTTACTAGGTATTTTAATATGCATTCGTGGAGTAAACTGGTCCTTTACACAGGAAGGGGCGCCATGTTATTTGTCATCTAATAATGTTGACAATGTCTACCCAAAACCTTAATGTTATCTACATTCTGACTTTGTTACATTTTTGTCCTCAGCAACTAAGCTCAGCAGAATTTCAACGCAATCGCGTCTCGTGGCTCTGTAACAAAAACACCTATCTTTGACTGAACTATGTAGAGCGTGTTGGAACTTGCAAAATACCACTTAAAAAAAATAATCAAAAATACTTTTTCACTCAAACAACTCACGTCAGATCTCACCGTGGTGTATTTTTGTGAAGAACATGAAGGTTTTTCATTACATTTGATGATTAAAAGAATCGCGGGCAACCCTAGAGAGAGAGAGAGATGGTTTCCAGAAGCCATCGCAGTGAGTTTCACAGAAACCTCGAGATGATAACCAGATGTGTTATGTTGTCCTTATTACCCAAGTGAGGAAATGGGACTTCATGTTCTGCGGGGATGTGACTTCTTTTCCATACGTTTCTATGTTTGCTCACTTACCAGAGTATTTCTGTATCCATTTCTGGTGACAAGCCTGTCTTGAGTCTGAACTGAACAATATACAGCTTATTTTTTGGGCGCTTCATATCGTGACACTTTTTTTTGGGCAATATTGACCGCTTTAGGAATCTTTTTTTATGAAAGCCACCATACCTGGCTTAGAGCATTTAGTCACCCGGCAGGGTTGTTCTGTTCTTGTTTGGTTTTTTAGACACTAAAAAGGCCAAAAGTCTCAATAAATGAGACATTTGCTGGGGCATAAGCCAGGTGATCAGGACTGTTGGCAGCTATGCTCACGGCATCTGGATCCAGTATCCCTCAGTATTCCTCTTCTCTGCTTCATCACTGGCCAGTTATAGGACATCAAAGATGACCAGAATGTTGGGTAACCTCTCGTTACCCACTATGAATGTTCCCGTTGCTTGGAATAAGTACATTTTCTGGTTTATACACCGTTTTCCTTTCAACTTTTACCATTTGGAACACAGCACGAGAATGGGACATGAAGACACCTGCATTTGTACCACTGAGACAATGTAACTTGTAGAAGGTTTGTGTTCCTGGTTACTGTAACACTTGATGTCGGATAGGAAATGAGTGCTGTGTTCTATGCATGCTGAGGAAAGCAGAATGATAGGGGCACCATCTGTGAACCCGGCTTGTTTGTTTTTGTAGGACAGATAATGCAGTCTGTATAAACACGTTTCATCCCACTGAGGGGCGAGAAAAACATTTTCTGCAAGCTTCTACGTTACAAACACGTTGATATTCTAGGGGTGTAGACATTTGTACATCAGGTAACGATGCATGAGGTTGCATGAGTTACCTTTTTCTTTAACCCATTAATTTTCCGTATCCTCGACAGGTGTGACTTAGAAATTCAAAAGCTTGGTCAACTCATTTTCATCAGCCTCGTCGGCCAAGGCCAGAGTCCATTCCTGTTTGGAACCCGAATCCATTTGTAACTCCTCGGTTGTCCTTCTTTTCTGGGAGACAATGTTTGGTGGATTTAAGTATTTCAGAGGGCTCCGAAGCCACAATTACTTCTATATAAATACCAGAAACTCGCCACAGAGGTGGAAGTAAACTTTTCAGACAGTGCCGACTCAGCACCGTCCTCTTTGGTGTTAATGAGCGATGGAGCCACATGGAGCCTGATCTCCTGGCTATGGAAGGGTTTCTGCCACCCTCGGCCACGACAGCCTCTAACCACACGCACTAACCGGCCAATTTGGAATGCTGGGAGATAGTGTTTCGGCGACTAATATATTGCGTCTGTCTACAGTATTCCAGAAAACACTGAAACTGAAATAATTATATTATTTAAAGCCATTGGTTGTACTCAATTACACGGAGAAAAAAAGCTGTTCCTAATCAGGGCCCGATTATTCATCGGGCGATTGATTGCAGGCAGAGTTTCTGCTCTGCAATCACAATCCTGGCATCATTTTCCATAATCAGCCCCTCCCAACCTTTTTTTTTTTTTTTTACCCATTATTTGAATATAATCCAACCGTATTTAATAAAATAGCATTAACAAAACCTGATAATATTAAGGAAACAAAAATGTGCATTATTTAAAAGACCACATATATATATAAACACTATATAAAAGAAATATATATATATATATATATATATATATACATATATACCGTATATATATATATATATATATATATATATATATACGGTATATATGTATATATATATATATATATATATATATATGCAAATATGGCCTTTTAAATAATGTACACGCTCACACACACACATACCGTATTTGCTCGATTATAAGACGAGGTTTTTTTCAGAGCAAATGCTCTGAAAAATACCCCTCGTCTTCTAATCGGGGTCGTCTTCTAATCAGACCTCAAATAGAGGTCTGATTAGGAGACTAAGATCCAGATCCCCCGCACCGCTGCAGGGGACCTGGATCCTCCTGTCTCACCCGACCCCCCCCCATACACACACTTACCGGTGCTTCCTGCTTTGTTGCCGGGGCAGCGGGTTGACGTCTACGCGATGCGCGTAGACAACGTCCGCTGCAGCCGGAAGGAGGTGTGGCTAGCAGCGGGGGTTGTCTGCGTCCGTCGCATAGACCTTCCCCGACTGTCAGAGTCGGGGAAAGTATACGCGACGGACGCATACAAACCCCCGCTGCTAGCCACACCTCCTTCCGGCTGCAGCAGAAGGCGACGTCAACCCGCTGCCCCGGCTGGAAGCACCGGTAAGAGAGGGGGGAGAGAGGGGGGAGAGCGGGGGAAGGGGGGTGAGAGAGAGAGGGGGGGGAGAGAGAGAGGGGGTGAGAGAGAGAGAGAGAGAGAGGAGAGAGAGAGAGGAGAGAGAGAGAGAGAGAGAGAGAGAGAGTGTGTTAGTTAAATGGGGTTATAGGGTGTGTGTGTGTTAAATGGGGGCATAGGGCATTTCTGGAGTGGCGTTAAGGGGGCATTTAATAGAGCACTCTGCCTCCTGAAATGCCTTATACCTCCCTATATGCCACTCTGCCCCATAATATGCCTTTTAACCCCCTAAATGGCAGAGTGGCATATAGGGGTATAAGGCATTTCTGGAGGCAGAGTGCTCTATACAATGCCTTTTAACTCCCTTAATGCCACTCTGCCTCCTGAAATGCCTTATACCTCCCTATATGCCACTCTGCCCCATAATATGCCTTTTAACCCCCTAAATGCCAGAATGGGATATAGGGGTATAAGGCATTTCTGGAGGCAGAGTGGCACATAGGGGGTCAAAAGGCATACCATGGGGCACAGTGGCATATAGAGGGTTAAGAGGCATATCATGGGCCACAGTGCCATATTGGAGTGGCAAGCCTGGGGGCAGATGTGCGTAACTGGGGGACAGTTTGGAAAATACAAGAAATAAAAACAAAAGAAATCTTTTTCTCAATCATAGCTTTTATTAAAAAAAAGAGTTTACATGAATTAACATTTACTGGTAAAACTTTTTTCCTTTGGGGTCGTCTTATATTCAGGCTTTTTCTTTTTTTCCTAAGTTAATATTCAGATTTTGGGGGGTCGTCTTATAATCAGGGTCGTCTTATAATCGAGCAAATACGGTATATATATATATATAATTATATATGTATACCGATATATATATATATATATATATACACACATATATATATATATATATATATATATATATATATAAATAATTATATACATATACCGGTGTATATATATATATATATATATATATATATATATACTGGTCATTATGTAAACCACCACTAAGTCTAGCTTCAAGACAAATAGTAAACACTGCTGTTAACATTTGTTTTTCTAGTTCCGGGCCGTGTGATTTCTAAACTGTTAATGTAATATTTCAGTGTAATAAAAATCCATTTCAAAACATTACCATTATTTACAATTAGGGCGCTAGGGGTGAGGTGCGCCATAAATCCATCGCTGCTAAATATATAAAGCTAAACAAAACACTAAAACGGCTTGTGTGTTACATATATATATATATATATATTATCTATTTACTGCAGCCCCCTTAGTTGAATCTGTGTGTTTTTTAATGGCTCTGTGACCATATGTGACCATATTAGAGACACGTCATATATTCATATTGGGTGTTTACAGAATGGATCTGAACTGTAGGACACCTCACAGCTCATTAAAATAAAAACACAAGCACACACACAGTCGGTGTTCATATCCCCCTTTTTCAACAAAAACAAGACCCTCCGCACATCGGTCTGATGATGTCAAAGAATTAAATTCAGAAACTTTAGCTTTCTGTGCTGTGTCGGCTCGTAAATTATTATTTTCATGAAGGAAACGGATCAGTGATTTTGATTCTTTTTGGGTTTTGGACCCTGAGCTCTAGATATCATGACACTAAACTGGGACCGTACTGGGAATTTAAGTCTACCTTGGTATTTTAAGGCGAGTGGTCATGGAATGATGTTTGTGTGTCGTTGGCCATTTCCATGGTTGGCTCGATGGCCAGTCTGGGCCTTGGCACTAAATCAAGGCAGGACTTTTAGAATAGCATTAAAAATTTGTCTTTCTCTACTATTGAAGGGTTTAATGTCCTACCCCAAAACCTTAATTTTTAACTCCCAAACCATGCATTTTTGGACATTAGATGTAAATGCACATCCCTGCTTTATTTTTTGTGAATATTAATCCCAGTGTTTCAGTGAACATGAAACCCGCAACCGTGTGGCTCCATGGACAAAACAAAAATATGTAACATAAGCATAGACAGCTTGTATTAAGGGCCTTGATCATTAAAGCTTTTAATCTAAAAGAAAAAAAATAGCTGATTTCTGCTGTTCATTTTCAACAGTTAGTGTTTAACATAATCAAAAACAAGGTTATGCATTTTTTGCATGCAAAGGAAAAAAATAGATATATATTTGTACGATTGTAGCTAACATACTTGTATGCTGGGGGATTTTTATGGTTTTTATCATTATTGTTGATTGTTGTATACTTTCATAATGTTAGCTCATATATAAACCAAATTAAAATGCAGAATAGGACGCAGGAATGAAGGGCTGCCATCTTGTCGTATGTCACCCAAATGGACCATCGAGCTGAAAGAGGCTCCCTGCAGAGCGTTTCACATATAAACACTCAGTATCAAAGTGGGGGGTAAGGGGCTCCGCAAGGTGTACAGCAAAGCGAGGAACCTTTTCAAAATAATCCCTTTTAGGTAAATTAATCAATAATAACATACAAGCAGACATGGAACAGAAAAACTTTACAGAGCCTCAATCTGCCACTAAAGAATGTTTTGTGTTTATTTAGAGGTTCCCGGCCGTTCTATGAGTGAAAGGAGGAAAGTGACAAGGTTGATGGAAAGGACTACCCTCTAAGACAAACAAATGGAGGGATTGTAAACTTCTAGAAGGGTAAACCTAGAGACCCATGTTATCAATAGGGCTTGGTCATCAGTCAGTTACTTCTCTCCGCACGTTGGGTGGCCTTCTCCTCTAGACCAAATAGATATTAGTCACATCAGTGTTAAGAAAATACTTCCACTAATTAGCAAAGGGGATGTGTATCTGCCAAACCGTTGCTTGTTTGTTTATCAACTGTTTATGTGGATATCAACAGCTTGATGTGAGGTATCCATCACGACCACTTCCTCGGAGTCCATCAGACAAGCTTATGTCCTGGTCTGAGTTAACCAAACATGGCCTTGCTGGACACCGCCATTACCATCTGAGATACAGATGCTTCGGGACCGAGGGTAATAGAGCATGTCTTCCTCTTAATGGACGATTCATAAAAAAAGTTGGTGTGGACAATCCGGTGTGGGGCTCGCTGTTCTGTTTTTACATTTTTTTTAATGTTTTTGGATATTTTAGCCAAAAATAATTGCGAATTGGGAATGTTTGTTATGCACCCTGCTGAGTTTGGTTGTAATTAATGTCGGTTCTCTTGGAAATCCGATGGCATAATTAAATATTTTATACCATGAAGCTGTCTAGTCAATATTGCAAAGTATTAAAACTGGGGGAAAATGTTAAATAAAATATAATAATAATAATAATAATAATAATAATAATAATTAATTGTAGAATCTGTTCATGTTGATCTAGAGACTGTAAAATCCACCATATAATACTATTTTTCCATTATATTAGATCACATACCAATTAAGGTGGACATATAATGCACAGTTTCAAGTTAAAATGGTATGTGGTGTTATGCGGAACATCAAATTAAATACCATCTACACAACATTATTTTTTTAAGAAATCAAGTAAAAAAAATCACTAGATCCATACGGGTCAACCATTTCAGGTATTTAGTGCATCTATTCACTATGTAATATATACAGCATTATATAATTGCATTATAACAAAAAATGATCATACACGTGTTAATATAAAATGCTTATAGTTTCATTAAATAAAGCACATATTTTCTAGACATTTTACAGATGGACATGAACATTTTTCAAAATATGCATTCTGCAGTGATATTTGGGTTATTACATGATATATAGGACGTATAGGACATGAAAGCTGACACAGTCCTATTAAATAGTCCTCTAAATAGCCGTATTGAATGACTGTAGTAAATTGTGGGTTGCACAGGAAAGTTAGAATCAGGATCTTTTAAAAGTAATCAGTACATCTAATTCCAATTTTTACATTATGGCTAAACTAATATTTTGACATTTAGCAAATTATGAATTAAAATAACATATGATATTTTGGTCTTTGGAATGAGGTAAGGCATTCCTCCATTAACTGCTGTATGACATAGAATAGAAAGAGCAAGAAACACATTGGAGTTTCTAAAGCTCTGTCAATGTGTGTATATATATATATATATATATATATATATATATATACATATATATATATATATATACATATATATATATATATATACATATATATATATATATATACATATATATATATACACGCACACATATACTATATGCCATATACAAAACTTTAGATGGTCTATGAAGAAAACGGTATATGAAACGGACTGTCTTTTTGGTCACATTCATCTATGTTTTCCCCACTAAACTCCAAAAAATCAAGCCCAGCACCTATTTACCAAAGTAACATTTACACTTTGTTATTAAATGGGAAGTGTCATAGATAAAATTATTTTCTCCTTGAGCATAAAGCCAAGAAGCGTATACAGTAATGTCAGCGTTGTCAAAACCTTTTGTGTCAATTTTTTTTAAATTTCATTTTATTCCAATACACTCATTTTGTCTGGTCATGTGATATTTTGATTGACTTTCAGGACTCAAACACCACACTGAGCTGATGCTTTATGGCAATGCTGATGAAGTCCGTTCCTCCATAGACTTTCATTAATTAGAGTGTCTGGTTGAGTGATTTTGATGAAATCATTCTGTTGTTTCCCACAAGCAATGTGTTGAGGAATCAGCGTGTGTGCCTAGTAGTTTGGGCTTAAGTAGAAACATAGAAAGTGACGGCAGATAAGAACCATTAGGCCCCTCCAGTCTGCCCAACCTCTGAGTACTTTCCTTTAGTACCTGCCTTATCCTATATCTAGCTTGGCCTCATGTATATCCCATGCTTGCTTAAATGTCTTTACTGTATTAACATTTACCACCTCAGCTGGAAGGCTATTCCATGTGTCCACTACTCTTTCCGTAAAGTAATACAGGCTTAGATAACAGAGCTAGAAGACATACAACAGGCTGATCTGCAGCTGTCTAAAAACATTATATTATGCATTAACTAGAACTTTTATAAGAACACAACACAATATATTTGAAGGCTTATTTTTTTTTATACTAGTAATAAAAAATGGTGGAAGTTCCCCATTACCATGGTAACAGCAGGTAAGAACCACCTGACCCATCCAGTATGGATTCCCATCTTTAAAACCTTTAAAAACCAAATTAGCAGACTTGCCTAACATGATGGCCTTGTCCATCCACATTCTTCATACTGGTCCTTGCTGTTGTATATCCTGGACCTTTTTAAGGTTTGTCTATGCAATTATGAGATTATAGGAACTCTGTGCCCAAGGATGTGACTTTTTTTAATGACTTTCCCTCTTTTGAAAACTATTGGTCCATTATGACCTTGGGTAGAGTTTGGGGACGCCTTGATTTTATCTCTTTAATTACAGTAAACCATACTTAAAAAAAAAGTTAAAAAGCTTACTTGGTTCTAAAATGACAATAACAATTCAGTTTTGTTATTGGCTGTTCTAGGTCTACAAACCTTACCTAATTACTGTTGCATAAATAAATGTATCATGATTAACCCCTTAATGACGGGCTCAGAATGCATTGTTTTCAATGGGTTTAGGGACCGCCCATTGTCCTTAAGGGGTTAAAAAGTCAGTTATAGATCTCTTCTTTCCTGTTCCCTGTAAGTCAGATCATGGCTACGACTCGGGGTACCCAGGTATGACATTGCAATTGGCAAACTAGTGGAGAACAGATAGAGTGGGCAAGAAGAAAAATCACCCGTCTCTGAAAAATACTGTAAGGTTGTATGTTTATAATGTCTTAAGGGAAAATGATTCCCTACTCCAAGTACAATTTAACAAAGCCCTAATGTTATCTATGTACAGTGGCCTTACAGTCAGTAAATCATGAGTACAATTATGAAAGGGCTGAGAGTTCAAATATTTTTAATAATGTATAGTTTATTAGATCTAATATTCAATAAATAAGTAAAATATATAAAAAAAAACAATGTATGGAAAAAACAAATACTTGGAAAAAATATCAGTTATGTACTAATACCAGTAAATCACTCACATACAGACTTTTAATAACATAATTATCCCGTCACTAATATAAAAATGCAGAATTCCCTAAAATCTAAATATTATGAAATAAAAAAATACAGAGATTTAAACATACAAAAATCCGACAATATGAGCATTAAAAAAAACCCAGAGCTCGGGTAACCTTGAAGAATTGTTCATTTATTTTCTGTGGTCCCTTTGATCACATTGCGATTTTGCTGTCTGCCCAAGTAGGACGTTGTAACCCTCTTCCCAGAATCGCTCTCAGTGAGCGTATGTGGAAAGTCCTCCCGTTGGTTTCAATGGAAGCCCTTTCCTGCCATTGATTGACAGCTTCAAGCACCCAATCAGTGGCAAGAGCAGCCAGGTCATGGAGGAGCAGGGCAGCTGCTGTGGAAGGAATGCCACTTCATTGTTTGGAAGAATACTTATTTAAGTATTCTCTCTTTAACTCCTTAAAGACAATGGGCGATCCCTGAACCCATTGAAAACAATGTATTTTGAGCCCGTACATGCTTTGTCATTAAGGGGTTAAAAAATGTCTCTTAAAAAAAACCCTAGTATATTCCACTTGTCACCTAGTAACATTGTATAAAAAAAAATAACAACTGTGAAAATATCATACCATCGACACCATATGCGTTCATCGAACACAAATATTACTGACACAAATTAAAACTGAATTCCAGAAATGTGATTCTGCTATTTGCTATTGCTGATTTTAGAAGAAAATGTATATATATATATTCAGACATTGGTAAGAAAAACATGCCAGCTCCGCTTCTAGTGAACGCAGACAAGAAGGGCGATGTGCATGCTGTGCTTTGCTCCCATAATGAGCCTTTAAGAACACATGGAAATCATTTGACATCTTCATTTTGACATGCAACGTTCCTGGTGGGTAATTAAATGTATTTTACATCAACGATTTATTCAGGCCGGGAAGTATGGGCTCAATCATCCTCTACATGGAAGTGATACTTTTTGAATTCAGATGCCTTGAAACGTCTTTGCTCCCTCTGGATTGTTGACCTGACCTGTCACGTAAATGTTCTGGAAGCCATCGCCTGGTTCTACACGAGGCAGCCGCAGCGATAAGAAGCTTGTCCTTAACAGGTTACAAACATATTGTTATGCTTCGTCCATATAAATACGGACATTTTCACCTTTATGAAGGATAAAGCCAAATTTGTGTTTTCGTCAAAGTTGACTTTATGCATAAAAATATTGACATCTTAATTTATATCAGATGGAATATAGACGAGAACCCAGAGATCCTGAAAATATAAGAAACTTTAAGTCTTTTTCTGTGTTGGCCCTCGGAAAAGCATCGGCTTCAACTGAAGACTCCATATTTTTCTAGGGCTAATAATTCTATATTTCTTAGCCTCTTAATGACAAAGCCCATACATGTACGGGCTCAAAATGCTTTGTTTTCAATGGGTTTAGGGACCGCCCATTGTCCTTAAGGGGTTAAATATATTAATTCACAGCTTGAAATCTAATGGGTTACTTTACATTAATACAAAAAAAAATCAACAGCATAATCAACATTCTTCCATTAAAAAAAAATAAAAACTCTTTTTTAAAGGAAGGGATTCATTAACCCTTTCATCTGTCTATCCTTCAAATAATGAATTAGGCACTGAGCCTAAAACAATTAGTTATCTTAGTGAGAATTTTTATCTTATGGTTTCCATGTTTCAAGGGTTGGCAATTTGTAGCATCCTAAAATTATTTTTTTAGTCTTTTTTTTTTTTTTTAATCGGTTCCACCTATCTATACAACGTCGTTGCGTTTAAGTTAACATTTCAGGCCTGGAACTCTTCATATTATTCACCATTTACATACGGAGGTAGTATTTCGTTTGGTTCGCACGTTAATGCCTTCCAGGAACTTTTCAAACACTATATTCTTACTGCCCCTTCATATTTAGTTTTCCGTTGCTATGGATACATAATGGTCGATGGCAGATAAGCCCCACCTGGCCCACCTACCATGCTTATTTTCCTTAATTATTTTAATACTATTGACCTGCTCGGTTTTCATGTCCCTTGTGTGTATTTTCTGCCCCCTTCTCATTCCAGTTAATAAAAAATCCTTGATGTTGTTACTTTTCATTCTAAAATCTACAGATTTTCCTTTTTTTTCCATACCTTACTTCAACTTGTTAATTAACGTTTTCATATAGATACGTATACACACACTGAAAAACACAAAGTTTTTTTTTTTATAGAAATAGTACATTTGCCGAGAAAAAAAAGTATTCATGTTTCAAGACCTCTGTATGTAGATATTAATTAAGTTAAAAATACTGAATTTTAACTTTTATTTCTTTCGTATGGACTCTGCACAATAATTACAATGATATCTCCTCAACAAGATTCTATACTCATAAGTAGGGAACCTGATCGTTCGTCTCACAGCTTTGGGGGCCAATAGAAAAATGCACTTCTTCACAATATTTGACTTATTCTGCACCAGCTACATTTTCCCGAGGTAATTGCGGAGATTTGAAACAGTGTTTGCTGGTGATTTAACTCAGCGGACTGTGTGACGGATAAACAAGTTGCGGAAACTCAAGAATGGACGTTTTCCGACTGAACGCATACATCCACTCAACGGCATGTGGTCCCTGAGACCGTAAAATACATTCTTTTGTGTGATTTAAGAAAGCCGCAATGTGACGTTCGGTCGGGGCATAGAAATACAGTCCGGGTTGCCAAGTAGCCAACGTGGAATTTGGGATTCTTCAAGCTGCCTTTCAAGGGTCGACCTACATATAAATCCTAATTATGGCTTTTGTGTGTGTGTGGCACCGGTAGATAACCCTCTACGACCCAAAGAGACGATATTTTGAGCAAAGCCACGTTTGTGCACACTTATCTAAAAAAAAAAACCTTTAGAACAGGGTTGTTAATATGAATTAAATTATTAGATTACGGTATTGGTGATATGATATTTTTTATATATATATTTGTGACATCATGGCCTATAAAGGGTTATATATTGCCTGCAGGACATGGACCTTCAATTATTCACACGCTTCAGTTCATTTCATTCACACGCTTCATACTAATGATACATAGACTGTGGCGCATTGGAATAAACTAAATTGGATACTATTAAACTATCCAAATTTAACGTATAAGTGGGAGGGCTGTGTGATAATCATCAGTATTGTTTCCAAATATCTATTTATCTTAACAGAGGAGATGTGCAGTCATAACAGGATAATGTCCTCAAAACCTACCCAGTGACATCACAAAATAAAAAAAATGGCTGTTCCGTGTGGGGATGACATCATATCTCTATTCCTATCTGCACTGTGTAGCACCGCATGAAAACATCTGGGGTTGCAGGAGTATTTTGGGTAAGATCATGGTCTGTATCTCCTTGTTAAGATATTAAAGTAATGGTACATTTACATTAAATTAAATATTCCCAGGGTGGCCCCTAAATATCAGCCAAGTCGCTGACCTCGAAGTGCCAGGTCTGGTTTTAATCCCCAGTCTGGCCTTCATTAGAGAGACTAAAAGAGAATAACGTATCTCTGACCATTCGTGGAAATTAGGTGTTCACGACCAATGTTCCCCAATTTTGGAAGCTGGTCTATATGCTTCGGGGAAAATAAAAATGTCTTGTATCTTTTTTTCCTCCGTCGGCCCTATTGTGACAGATTTCCATGGATGGTTGGCATCAGACTTGTCAGGAAAACACAGAACATGTGCGGGGAGCTCCTAATGTAGCTCCATAATGATGGCCAAGAATGCAGCCTTCTCCAGAAAACAAGGACAGACTCTCCAGAGAACTTTACGAGAGGAAAAATGGTTCCCCAAAGATTAACGTATTTACATGTGGTTCCTGTCATTTACTAGCGTTTCTCTATTAAACTTAAATTCCAGGTTTAATAACCCCAAAACATCTATCACGGAAATTTATTCAATGATTTTTTTTACATTTTTTACTCGCATATATATTGTGTTTTTATTTTTATTTTCAGCTGCATTTTTGTATTCAACAAAACTCAGGGATCTGCATGAAAATTAAGAAATGTGTTGGGATTTCGCACCGAGCCTGAGATTCAAACCACATGCCCACGGCTTGTTTTGTAGAAAATGTCTTTCTACAAACCTTCCTCTGTTTCTTACAAAAACAACAATAAAACACTCATCCCCTTTTATCCACATCTGGCTGCTGGAATAACAGTGACCCATGAAACCTGACATTTTATACCTCGCTGCTAAAGCCTGAAGACCCAGAGGTTCCTCTAGGTATGTTTACTGAAGATCGGGTCCCATTGGGGCAGGATGTATCATGAAGTGATTATTGGAAAAAAACACACACAAGAGTTACGACAAAAAAAAATTATATAAATCTGCCAGTGACCACAGGATGGGAGGAGATGGAATGAAAGTTTTAAGGTAACGCACAGTACATTAAATAGTGGGATTTGCCACCATTTATGGAAAACTAAAAATGGGCTACAAGGTAAAAAAGCTAAAGAATGCAATAAAATGTGGATACTGTCATCATCGGAAAAACTATTTTAAAAAATGATAGGATTTAGCTTGTTTTTAAACTTTATTTTCTTTTCCTTTTCATTTTTTGTTCCAGAAAACATGAGATTATTAGGAACTATGAACTAGAATTGATTAAAATGGTAGCTGCCCTGGATGCATTACAGAATCAAGGCATTGGGTCAATTGCGCTGATCAAGTAACTTTGTTCTTCTCCTGAAATAATTCAAATCATATTTAGAGGTGGTGGTGGGGGGGTGTTTAACCATATCTCCAAAGTGGTGGGACATGCCACATTTCACCTCTGAAAACAACCTGCCTAGAGGCCCTTCGCCAGTTATGATCAAAGTCATGATGCAAACAATGATCCGGGAAGTAAATAGAGTCGTGTGAAGTGACATCACAAGGTGAATAATCAAGTTTTCTGCTCTAGTTCCTTGAGTTTCAACGTTCCTACAAGACGCTTTGCACAAAATGAACAGTCACAAGGAATTTGTAAATACTTTGCTGGAAAGTAAATTATAATTTTCGTTTCACTATGCTCAAAACTTCCAGGCTACCTCGCTTTTGTCCTCAGCTCCCTACAGATTCTGGAAGAACCAGATAAGACTCTTTAGACCTCACCTTCAATTCCATCACAATAGCAAATCAAGGAAACTAACTAGACATGGTGGTTATGGATTTTAGTAAAACCTTAATTAATTTTTTCTACTTTTGTTTATCTAATTTTGATGTTATCATAAAAAAAAATTCAAAAAAATAACTTGGATCCTACAAGGCTTCTGTGATGTCACAATATCAAATCTAAACATGTTTATGAAACATAGATAATTCTTTAAACCAATCTAGTGAACAGTTTATCTTCACATAAAGCTTTATTTGATAGCGTCAATGATATAACAAAAAATAGGAAGGAATACCTTGGATCCTGAGGTTTCTGTGATGTCACTATATATATATATATATATATATATATATATATATATATATAAGACTAACCATTTCTTCTTGAATTTACATTGTTAAAGGCTAGATACAAAGTATTAACTGCTAGTTCTTTAAATGATAATTACAAAAATGCATTTAAAAACCACATGAGGCTACTTTTTTGGCGATAATAGCAGCACTTATTTGCAAACGCTATGGCAATTTTCAAACACTGATTGTTAGTCATCTGGCGTAATCAAGGTGTATTTATAAAAAAAATCCAGTTGAATTCATATAGGGATTAAACTAATTGACCAGTTTCCGGCTTTCAAAGCATTAGAAAAGTTACCTTACTTGAGATACAAAAGTATTTTTGCCTCCTTACTAAGAATAATATTTGTTTCTTGATTAAAAAAAAATATTTATTAATATTTGTTATTTATGTTTTTTTTAAGAAATCGAAATGAAACATTAAATATGATCCATGGTAAAACCGTCTCATTGAGAGCTGTTTTGGTTTTAAAATGAATTTATGTACTTTAAAATTACTATAATCCCATCGGCCTATAAAATCCAAGATCGAATATTATAGCAACCAAGCAAAAAATAATCAGATTTTTATTAAAAAAAAATTATCAAATAATTTTTAGTTTGCTTCCGAGATTTTTTTTCGATAGGATCATGGAATGTTATTTTGAAATTTGGTATTGCGCTCCTAACAACTTCTATACATTGAGGAAAAGAGGCAATCAAGTTTATAAACTTGGATATTTTGGTCTCTCCAATTTATTGGGTATAGAAAATGGAAAAATCCAGATTCTATGGGATGTCTTGGATTCCATCTCTGCTCCATCTTTAACAGATTAATCATTTGATTGTTTAAATATAAGCAAGGGTGGTACTTGCCCTCTGGGCTGCTCTGATTTAGGGCCCCTACCTGGTGGCTTATTGTGCGTTTTAATTGCAGTTCCACATACAGCCACCGGGGTGACCAGACTTTAGGCACAATTTGCACCTGAATATATTAATTTGAAGCTCTTTTTGTGGAGTTTCTATGCATTCTGTCTCTCTGTAAATGTGTTTTCTTTGAGACTATAGTATTCATTAGACATGTCGGCCTACAAATGTTCAGCTTCTTAATCACTGGACCATTGGGCTGAAACTGCCCACAACTCTGTGTCCAATTTATCAATATAATTATGCTTTACCTAACCAAGCTACTTTAGGACCAGCAGAAAATTATTATTTTGAATTCAGCACAGATCAGAACATTTTCTACAACAGTTCTAAAAGTTTACAAATGAATAGAAAAAAGTCATGGATTTTGATAAAGTCTTTATTCAAATCTAACTTTTAGCTAATAAACTTTTACATGAATGCTAATTTTAACTTATGGCAGGTGCGCTGCTCATATATTAGAGTTAGAATTCGGCACATTAAATCATTGTATATGTTACTTAAAATTATTCCTGCTGATGGTTAAAATAACTTAATGTCAGTGTTTTTCTTTATTAAAAAGCATCATTGGAAAATTAGTTCTGAATCACTTGCAGGAAATGACATCATAAATCTAAACATTGTCTGTGATGATTCTGAATATTTAAATCTGTAGGTTGGTTTTCTCTAAGTTGGATAAACAGTTATCCCCTTAAGGTGATTAGTCGATGATGTCACGGATCCTTAAAGCATTCCTGTTGATTTAACACTCCTGTTTTTCTTAATGGATGCCTTGATTAGTAGCGAATGAATGTCACGCAGCTGGATGAGAGAGAATGCTGAACATATTAGGGGCATTCCGACATCAGTCTGAAAATTAATGTGGTGTTAAAGGGACACTAAGCACCGTTCATGGTCAGGAAGAAAGTGTTGCCTAGACCGGGCAACATATATTTTCCCATCTATAGGGTTGTTCTATTATAGACTCTAAATCCCATATAGTTCATTCGCAAATGTACTCATTAGACACCATATCTACAAAGTCTTTAAATGTAAGACTTTATAGTGATTAATGGAGCACTCTTGCCATTTTTTCACATTAAATTCATAATGGAGTTTGATTGGTGTGGACAAGGGGTAGCAACTGGCTGCTGCTGCAACTTCCCTCACCTTGGCTTCATTGATGCTTTTTTGCCAGTATCTCAGTACTTGCGAATGAATGAAACATTAGGTATGACCACTGTTACCTTACTCATTCCTTTAAACGTATTTAGAATTTGCTATTCTCTAGAAAAAAGGTTAATATCTATATCTTTGTGGTTTCCAAGTAAAGTCTATTTTTAGACCGTTCATATAAGGTAATCAAACACGCGCTATTTATAACCTATTCCATGTAAAAAGGGATTTAAATATCATGTGTATGTTTACATGGACGTATGGGCTGCCAGGTCATTGTTGGGAGGGAGGTTTCCACTGGAACGCTCTCATCTTTAATACATAATCCTTCTTCATCTGTCAGCTGTTCCTCTCCAAAGCATTAACGTTTCCAACCTCAGATTTTTTGCGGGTTTGTTTCTCGTTATGGATCAGCAGACAAAGTGGAACTTGTGTCAGTTAACGATAGTTTCAATTGAGAATTTAGCCATTAAAAAACTATTTAAAGACCCTAAGACAGATTGGGAGCTTAACACCATTCTAAGAATGCAGATCTTCGTGTGACACAGAATATGAATCCATTCTAAAAATATTCCAGCATTCTTTGGTTTCAATGCATATGCCGTCTATTCTGCTCACTCGGGAGATTGGTATTCGGTTTATTAAATGTTCGGTAATTTAAGGACGTCAAAAAGTCAAGACCAAGGACTATCAAAGAACTTTCTAATTGTTTCATCATTATTTGTTTTAGAATCTTATAAAGGTGTATAATCAATCAAATCTAGTCCTTGCCATTGGCTTCTTGCGGAGAGTTGGAGTCTGGCTGCTTCAGGTCAGCGAATGAGCCGGTGTGCAGAAGATCTGGAGGTAAAGCATTTTAGGAAGTACTCCCCCCCCCCAGAAAGTATATTCTGGAGACCCTGCGTTCTGGCTTTGGCCAGTTAGTCCTAGCGTTCTTCATTGGCGAAGCTTCGTGAGATATTATCCTGTCTGAGCTAAAAAAGTTGCTATAGCCTAACAAATATGTAATATACTAATAGTTGAACACATTATATAGCAGTTTTTTTTAAAGATATTTTAATGGATTTGCACTTGTATTACATGCTCAGAATATGAAATACCCCAACAGCCCTCACTATATAAATAAATAATATATATATATATATATATTCCTATATATATATATATATATAAATAATATAATAATAATAATATTAATATGATATATACTGTATATATATATATACTGTATATTTATATATATATACTGTATATACAGTATATATGTATATATATATATATATATATATATAGAACAGTGGAAAAGAAAACCAAAATTATATATATATATATATATATATTATATAAAATGTTGTTTTTTTCTTCCAGTTCAGGGCTTTTATACTGTTACAATTACCCCTGGCAGAATGCTATTCCATACATCCACAACTTTTCTAATGTTACTCTTTTATAAGCAACTTAAATACAATAAAAATTTAATTTACGTTATAGGAAACTAGAAAAAGAACATCCTGCCTTTTTTTAAGTACCACAAATCCTATTTTATAAAATAGCCAATGTTTTCATCTTTTGATCCGTCCGCCTCTCGCTTGATCCTTATAAATTACCGCTACTGTCACTGGGAGGTAAAAACAACCGTTGAGGTAAGTCCTGCGGATTTTATTTGGGACTTGCGGGTTTGAATGATGTGACGGCTCCCAATTTGCCACCCTGGACTGGCCACGAGCCAGGATTTCATTAAATCCCCCCCCCCTTACAAAACACACAGGACTGAGTTCTCTTTCGGAGACACATCTGGTGTTGGAAACCAGCTGTGATCTGAACGTTTCTGCTTCAACAAAAAGACAGATTGAGAAACACTATTTTCTCAACGTTTCACTGTAAAAAGTTGCAATAACTTCTGCAGGCCCTTTAATGACATAATTGACGGTGGCTTAAAGTGCCGTGCCGGAGCCAACATTTCTACATGGTCAGCGCGGGGTTCTAAGAAAGCGTACTTAAATATAATGATGTAATTGATCTTTTCCTAGCAAGTTGGGAAACACAAGACCCATTCTAGGTGTTATATGTCACAGGTACGCGGCGATATGGATTTCTGCTTGACCCTGGCCCCGGTCTAGGATTTCATAGCTAAAACAGAGAAAAAAAATTAATGGGAGAGGCCAAGACCAGATCCTTCTCTGAATCTGCTAGAAGGATAGCGCTACTGATGAATTAAAGGGACAGCATCACTACAATAGGATGTATACTTTGTGACAACTTCAACATACATTGTTTCAAAGTTAAAAAAATAAGAGACCTTTGGTAGAAGCTGCAGAACCCCCCCATGTGGATTTGCAAAGGGGCAGCACATACATTTAAAGAGACCTCTTAAAAAATGGAAACATTATATACTTTTACCTTATATACACTACCCAGAGCCTTCCCTAGTGGGACGTGGCCAGGACTGCCCACTGACGTCGGTGGGCGGTCCCATGATGCCGGTGGGCGGACCTGTGCCATCGGAGGGCTGTCCTGCTGACATCAGTGGGTGTTCGGGACGACATCAGGGGCGTTCCCGATGCTGTCAGTGGGCGTGTCCACTGATATCAGTGGGCGTTCCCACTAGCGGGGGAAACACCCCCATTTAAAGGGGAAATGGGCGGGGAGCAGGGCGTGTCATGACCCCGTGACCCGGAGGATTCGGGTGTTGACCCGGAGAACCGGTGCCCTAAAGGGACATCAACGACAAGGCTTGGACGAGCGATACAACTAAAAACAGAATTATTTATTATAGACAGAAAATACAAATCTAATTTAATAATATTTTCTTATGAAATTTTCTAGAGGTTCGTCGCATTATCAGGAAAAAAAATAGATCTATTAGTGTGGTTTTGGAGCAATTTGGATATTTTTTGCTATTCGGATAGCAAAAAACTATTATTATTAATAACATAATTTTTGTATAAAAAGATAAAACTATTATGTATTATTAATAATAGAGGTTACTGCAAACTGTAAAGTATTAACTTTTATTTTCTTTTTTTTTCGTCACTTCGGGGTGGAGGCGAAATGATCCGTAGAGGTTGTCGGTCGTTCGGATGGTTTTGATTGAAATTCCAGAGAAGGGGTTATAGCACGTGCGAAATCCCGAATACGGAAGTGGGAAGAGGTTCTTATCTCCAAAACCAGTAATTTTACAGATAGAAATTACGGTTAACCACTTCATTACCTGTCGCCTAATCCGTTTCGCATTCTATAACAGTTGACATTAGTATTTATTGAATTACATAGCACCATCATATTCCGCAGCGCTGTACAACATCCAGCCTATCTACAAAAAAAGAATAAATAGACATTAAAAAATAATAGAAATATTCGCAAACGTTGGCAAAAAAAAACCTCTTCCTCGAGCCACTTAATTAAACCTGTCATATTCTCCAGCAAAAGTCTATAAATACAAAATGACAAAAAAAAATAGAACCTTGAAAAATGTGTAATTTCACTGACAGTTTTGTTGACGGCCCATTCTGTGATTAAATATAAATAAATGTCCATGTTTCCTGGTTAATTGCATCGGATGGGGATCCGAATATTCCCCCCTTGACTTTTTTTTGTACGTTTTAGGAGGTGACCATGTCCAATTGAAATCTCTTGACTATATCTATCACCTTAAAAGCCAAAAGAAAATAAATGTTTCCGTTAGATCGCCGCAGGGCAACTTATTACGCAGTTCTTCAACCGCCCCATGTTAAGTCCCAACGCCCGCATCTTAACAGAAACCCGGGAAATTCCTTTTAAACGTCTCCGTGGGATTTCTCAACAGAAATCAAACGGCTATAAAAACATATCCACTTTTAAAGATCCTGCCCTAGAGTTTTTTTTTATTTTTTTTATGGAGATGGAGGCTAAAAATGGTACTTTGCTTTATAAAGAGGCATTCGATACCTTTTGGGGGAGTAAATAGGAAAAATACTGTAAAGAAAGAAAAAGGCACTGGAGAAATATGCATAAAGTGCATTTTAATGTCTTGGGAGAAGTAGATGGATCATTAAAGTACTAAAGTCATAGATTTTATATTTAAAGCCCTTTTAACACTGAAATGCACCAGTTTATTACTCGGTTGGAGCATTTGTATTAGTATAAGTGGTTTATTATATATATACGGTATATATATATTTTTATATATATATATATATATATACAGGGCCGGACTGGCCCACCGGGATACCGGGAAATTTCCCGGTGGGCCGGAAGGTCCGTGGGCTGGGTGGCCATGAAGACAGCCGCTGAGCTGCCCCCCAGGCTGCCCGAAAACTAATCAAAGCAGCCGCTGGGTGCTAATGCGGCCGGCCACCCGGCCGGCATCAGCACCCAGCAGCCGTGTGCGATGGCCGTCTAGTGATGGGAGCAGTGTGAGGGGTGAAAGCTCCGCCCCCTCGCACTGACCTTTCACCCCTCACGCTGCTTCCATCACTATGCGGCCATCAGATTGCTGGGAATGTAATCTGAACGGCCGGTGCGTGCTGATGCCGCCGGCCGCCTCTGCTTTAATACTTTTTTTTTACTTTATATGGCAAGCCGATCCAGCTTACCATATAAATAAAAAAAAAGTGTTAAAGTAGCTCCGGCCGGCGGCATCAGCACGCACCGGCCGTTTAGATTACATTCTCGGCAGTCTTATGGCTGCATAGTGATGGGAGCCGCGTGAGGTGGAAGCTCCGCCCCCTCGCACTGCTGCAGCACCGGATGTCAGGTCAGTGGCATCCTGGCTGTCAGCATAGAGGAGAACGGTGTGCAGCTACCAGGAAGTCAAGAGAAGTAGAAGGTGAGTAAAATAATGTATTTTTTGTACTGTATAATGTTTTTTGTATTTGTTAAAAACAAAAAAAATCGGCATGTGTGTGTATGTAAGTGTGTCCCCCTATATGCCACTCTGCCTCCAGAAATGCCTTACACCCCCCTATATGCCACTCTGTCCCATGATATGCCTTTTAACCCCCTATATGCCAGAGTTGCATATAGGGGTATAAGGCATTTCTGGATGCAGAGTGACATATAGGGGGTCAAAAGGCATATCTGGAGGCAGAGTGGCATAAAGGGGGTTAAAAAGTATATCATGGGGCAGAGGAGCATATAGGAGGGTATAAAGCATATCGGGGAGGCAGAGTGGCATATAGGGGGCATAAGGCTTTTCTGGAGGCAGAGTGCCCCATGATATGCCTTTTAACCCCCTTCATGCCACTCTGCCTCCAGAAATGCCTTATACCCCCTATATGCCACTCTGTCCCATGATATGCCTTTTAACCCCCTATATGCCAGAGTGGCATATAGGGGTATAAGGCATTTCTGGATGCAGAGTGGCATAACGGGAGTTAAAAGGGATGTCATGGGGCAGAGGGGCATATAGGAGGGTATAAATCATATTGGGGAGGCAGAGTGGCATATAGGGGGCATAAGGCTTTTCTGTAGGCAGAGTGGCCCATGATATGCCTTTTAACCCCCTTTATGCCACTCTGCCTCCAGAAATGCCTTATACCCCCCTATATGCCACTCTGTCCCATGATATGCCTTTTAACCCCCTATATGGCAGAGTGGCATATAGGGGGGTTAGAAGGCATATCATGGGACAGAGTGGCATATAGGGGTATAAGGCATTTCTGGATGCAGAGTGACATATAGGGGGTCAAAAGGCATATCTGGAGGTGGAGTGGCAAAAAGGGGGTTAAAAGGCATATCACGGGGCAGAGGGGCATATAGGAGGGTTGAGGCATATCAGGGAGGCAGAGTGGCATATAGGGGGGCTTAAGGCTTTTCTGGAGGCAGAGTGCCCCATGATATGCCTTTTAACCCCCTTCATGCCACTCTGCCTCCAGGAATGCCTTATACCCACTATATGCCACTCTGTCCCATGATATGCCTTTTAATCCCCTATATGGCAGAGTGGCATATGGGGGTTAGAAGGCATATCATGGGACAGAGTGGCATATAGGGGGTATAAGGCATTTCTGGAGGCAGAGTGGCATATAGGGGGTTAGAAGGCATATCAGGGGGCAGAGTGGCAAGCCTGGGGGCAGAGGTGCATAACTCGGGGGTAGGTTGTCAAATGAAAGGAAATAAAAACCAAACATGTCTCAATCATAGCTTTTATTAAATATGGAAAAAAATAGTCTACATGAATTAATAAAGAAATAAAAGTTTCTTACCAGAATATCGTGAAGAATAATGTGATCAGTGTTTTGTTCCACTGAATAAAATGGAACTCTTTCATCTAAAAATGTTCGCCGTAGTAAATGTTTTGATCCCATTATGTGTAATGTGTTTCATTTATTAGGGCCTTTTAACACTTTTGCTTTCTGGCATTTTAATACAAATAATGAGATAAAAAGAATGGCACATAGTGTGACTCGGGTATGTATAAGGGGTGCGTGTGGGTATAAGAGCTTCACCGTGAGATAAACTATATGGGGCTGGTCTCCAAATTTTTCCAGGGCTGCTTTTCAGTCCCAGTCCGGCCCTGTATATATAGGGACAGGTAATGACATTTAGTATAACAGGATAAAGTACTTTTCCATAAAATAGGATATAAAGTTTTTTTTTAATCTGTACTCATTGTAATGATCTAAATATTTGTTTTCCGTAGGTTCACCAGCTATAAATGAATGAGCGGTAACCACAGCAAGAAAGAAAACCGGGTTCGGATCCTAATTACCCAGTAGAGCCCCCCCCAACTGCCCCCTTACCATTTACCTCTGTGGTTATCAGCCCATTTGCTGACATTGTATCCCGGACGCTCTGTTCACCAGGGGCTATGCCGGGTAGGCACAATACTGTATATGGGCCAATCTATCCCTTACAAAAAATTTACTGCAGTTTTTCTGAAGTAATACTGCAGTTTTTTGGACATGAAAAAACTGCAATACTGCACTTTTACTGCAGTTTTACTGCATTTGTACTTCACTGTACTCAGATTTCCCGCACTTTTTTTTATTTTGCAAACCTACAGTTGTACTTCAATGTGCTGCAGCTTTATTGCATTTGTGCTTCCATACAAAAATAACTGCAGTAAAACTGCAGTACAGTGAAGTACAAATGCAGTAAAACTGCAGTAAAAGTGCAGTATTGCAGTTTTTTCATGTCCAAAAAACTGCAGTATTACTTCAGAAAAACTGCAGTAATTTTTTCGTAAGGGATATGACCTTCCTAACCAGCCAATGGGACAATGGCTTGCCTGATCGTCCAGTAGGACAAGTTGCAACTAAGAGGCTACCGCTCCCCTTTGACTGCCACGCTTGGCTTGGTTTGGCATTGGCTAGAGTAGACACCGGTTTTGACAATGGAATATTTGGAGGATCCTTTTTTTTAGCAAAATATTTTTTTTTTGATCAGTTAAGATGAGAAAAGGATTATACATTGTAAAAAATGTAGGGGATGGTTGCCAAGGAAGATGGGGCAATTACCCTCCGGGCTTCTATGATTTAACAGTTGTGGGCCGGAAATTTTTTTCCTCTTTTTGCCCGATTTACTCGTGATTCCACATCATCGGGTACATTAGGTGTATAGATGTTGGATGGTGATCTATTTGTCTTCGAAACTTTAAGCAGGGTCGAAAGAAAGCCTATAGCGCTCTTGTTCCATACCTACGTTCCCAAAAAACTGTGTCTTCAAACTCATAAACCAAACAATAGAACATTTATAGTTTTTTTTTTACAACAATAAGGACAAATCAAGGAGAAAGGTGAGGTGTTGCGGTGCGACTTAATTGTTTTAAGCCCTATTTTTAAAGGCTTCGCGAGACCCCGTGTATCTGCTTGTTGGCATCCAGAGAAGACACGGAAAGAGCCCCAAAGGCACAACTTCAAAGTCCCAAAAAAATGTAGACAAACTAATCAAATAAATCTCCTGAAATCTGTCAGACAGAGCTAGTCAGATCCCTCGGAGAAGGGTACTGAACCAACTACGTTCACTTTTATCTTTTGTTCTGCAATTATGAAATTAGACCATTAGTGTTTGTGCATTCTAGGAAATTTTACAAGAAATACGCATGTCTCTACCCGCAAAACCTTTAAAAGGGGTAAGACACTAATCGTCGCCTTTGGATAATATGATGGCGGGAAGAACTTAACATTCTATAAGTAGCACATAAAATATTTCTATTGTGGATAACCTGATTAGAGACGTTTAATGTTTGTCTCCAGAGGATGGTGTCTATATATATAAAAACCCTTAAAGATACGTTTAAGAATAACCCACTCAAAATGGAGTTAGACAGTATTTATGAAATTCTACAGAAATGTCCTCAAACTATTCTTACACGCAAAAGGGCCGGGGGGGGGCTGGTATTAGCTGACCTGGGAAGGGGGAGATCCCCGGCCAAGTAGCCCATTAGCACAGCAGATTGGAGCATATTTTGGATACAATACAAAGCCATTAGGAAAGGCTCATTTCAATAAGGGTCCCATGATAGGAGCATGGATAGGGTCCAGACATGGTGTAAATGCTACTCAAAATCCTTGGCCATAAAAAGGCTTCTGGTAGTGGCCCAGAATGTTTAAATGCTGCCGTTAAAGAGGTCATCGGCTTGGTGTCACCCTTTTAAAACACGGGCAGTTGGGTAATTAACTATGTATATGACCTCTCCTAAGAGTCGTTGATTATGAGGATCTTTATATTTATGGACAGTAAAATGGTTAGTGACCAGCCTCTTCCCCCTCATTATAGATAATCAGGCATTATTATTATTAGTGCATAATAAAACTAATAATATTACTACTACTACTAATAATAAAAATAATATTACTTCTATTACTACTACTACTACTAATACTACTAATAATAATACTAATAATAATAATATTACTTCTACTACTACTACTAATAATAATAATAATTATTATTATTATTATTAATTATTATTATTATTTTTATTATTTTTATCACTATTGTTATTATTTTTTATTATTATTATTTTATTATTAATTATTATTATTATTTTAATTTTTATCATGTTTATCATTATTATTATTATTTTTTATTATTATTACTATTATTATTATTATTATTATTTAATGTTCCTTTCTATATGAGGTGCTCACTTGCATGTACCAATTATTGTCAAAATTATATCCTAAAAAAAAAATCACTATTGCAGTGAATACTGGTTTGTCTTTTTATTACCGGGCAAAATAATGTTTCCTGAAAGCAAAGTTTGGTTACGCGGGTCCCGCCTTAAGCAGGTACCTGTTCCCTGTCCGAACTTGACTTAAATTCATGTTATGTTTTCAAATTGTCTGGAATGTGACCTTTCACAATTGTTTTGCCCTCCCGTTGAACCCATGGATCTTACGTTTCTGACGAGACTTGGCATGGGACAAATATTACCCAAAGTCATTTTGTATAACTCCAGACGTTGGTCAAAATTACCCTATGAGTATCCTACATCTCAAACTCTAAGATGAGGATAAAAATATAAAAAATACTGTATATATTTTTTCTGGACTTTTTTTTCTGGAATTTTTTCATCAACATTTCATTTTATTTTTAATTAGGAAAAAATACTGGTTTGTTTACCAGGTTCGTTTACTTACCGCTTCCCCATCGAGTGACCCCAATACACCGGCTCCTTGTCATGTATCCATTTTCATTATCAGAAAGAGCTGTTCAATAAAAAAAACCATCTGACTCCAGACCCTATTCCCACACTTTATTTTAATGGATATTGCTCTTTCCAGTAGTATAAATCTGTTACCATCTGCTCATTTTATGTGTTTCAGAAAGGTTTGGATCGTCCGTGAGTTGGCCGGATGTCCACGCGTTTTTTACGTCTTTGTTGTGGCTTTTTCCATTTTCCACCGGCACATTTTCTTTGAGTGAGCAAAACTTTTAAATTCAACCAAAGAGCGTTCTACGGGTATTACATCGGCCAAGTATATATATATATATAACATTCTTGTGGATGGCATTCGGGGTCTGTAAGAACAGTTAAAGAAAGTTAGAAACAGCTGTAAAGACCTACGTCATCATAGAGGGGTCTATTCACTAAACTGCAAGGGAGTTGGCCAAAAAAAACAAACATGCATGACTATGAAAAAAAACTAATAATTAAAGAAAAACAATTAAGACCCCCCTTTTCATCAATAGGGGGCAATTGCCCTTTCCCCCCCACACCATACATATCAGGAAGGGGGTATTTAAATCAACCTGGAGGGTATAGTCCTCCTCTCACCCCATCCCCCTGAAGAGAGGTATTTTTGGGCCAGGTTGATTTAGAGACCACCAACCCTGTGCAAGGTCGGACAGAGGGTAATTAAATAAACCTGGTGAGTAAAGAGCCTAAGTATATTTCCCTCACCCACATCATACGTGATTGGGTATCAGATCTAATATTGCCCTATGGGGTAATTTTACGAGACCCTAAGTATGTTCCTCCTCACCGCCTATACCATTCGTGGTGGGATTTGGGTGTTAAAATAGGGTAAATGACCCTTGGATCCCATCTATGCTTCAAAACACATTTAAAAAAGCCCTAAGCACCCTTTCTACCCCTATGTCCTCCAAGTAGGATGGGATGAGGTTCACGAAGGAAAATGTAGGATGAAATGCTCTGACATCACTCCTGCGATAGACGCAGGAGTGATGTCAGATGATTGCTTTCTGTGCTGGACTCGTGAATGTTTATATCTCCGATGTTCCGTGTAACGTAGCAAAGAAATTCGATGAAATAAAATTGAAAATGGCGTCCATATTATGGGGTTGATGGTGTGCACTAAATACTGGCATTCGTGATTCACCCCAAATTCATTGATCAGGAGGCTAAAGAGTGGTTGTCCGAGTGTAAAGATATTAATTTTTTTCCTATAAATGAAGAATAATTGACACGCCGGTCCCGTGACTTTTTGCCAATTTGAATACAATGGCCGTCAGAGCCCGTCCGCCAATTTGGAAGGAAGTCCTATGAGCGATCTGTCTGTACACATGTGACTCATTGGAGGTACACAGCAGACATTTACGTCCGTATCAAGAAACACGAGCTATTTCTGTGTATATTATAGTCCGCAATGCTGTAAATTACAGGAATTCAGGAACATTTTATTTATATCTCCCTCCGATATGTTAAATAATCTCGTTCCAGCTATTAGCAAGCGAATGTATACATTCTAACCGCAAGAGAATGTTGTGTTACCAATATTGACTGGAAACTGTATACATTACTATAGCTACGCTATGTTTACTTGTAAATTCAACTTGACACGTTAATTATTTGTTATTATCCTATATTTTGGATGTTTGGTTCACTCCTTTGCACAAACGTAAAAATTATGGAGCTTGAGTCGTTTTTTCAGTTTTTTCTGTCTTTCTTTTTACTTATAGGGTTCGTTTCTACCCTAAAAAAATGTAGATAAAATGTAGTTACCTTTAGTCTTACTACATTGTAAGCAAAACAGTGAAATTAGAACTTTTTTGTAGTTTTACAACTAATCTACGGGGACGCTACCCTATGTTGGTGCACAATAATATAAATATATATATCCAAGACTTTTGCATGACTCTGTTTTCTCCCATAATTCCATAATTTTTTTTTCCATTATTATTTTGTAGATTTTTTTAAGTAAGAAAAAATAAAAAAAAAATTGTTTAAAATCATTATATATTTTGTATTATATTCACATGAAAATAGTGATGTTGGTAATTATAATAATAATAATAATTATTATTATTATTATTTATTATGTATTGCTTTATATAGAATGTTACTGCTTTAAGTCAATGTTTATCCACCTTAAAAGCTCCCCAAAATTTAATATGAAATATATTCGCTTTAAAATTATGGATACTTATTTTTTTTATTATTATTTAATTATTTTATTTTTTAATACCTTGTGCTAAGAGCCTATATTTTGAAAAAAATAGGAATAAAGCAAACATAATGAGGTTACTTGGAGAAATCGCTGGGATTTCTATCCAACCTAAATTATTTTTTACTATAAACAGATTATAAACCATTTAATCTTTTTTATGATATCACTGTTTTAAAATTGCTTTTAAAACTGACATTTAATGCATAACAAATACTTAAATATTGTGTAACGTGCTATTACATCAGCGTATTAACCTGTCCTGAGTACACGGTGATTCAGCATGTGATAAGGAATTTGAATCTGTCATATAATGACGGCTGTGAAATTATTATTTTTATCTTTTACTTTTATAGCTCAAACAATTTGCGCGGCACCTCCGTACATTTAAAGCACATGACAAAAGTAGAACTGACAAACTAAGACAAGCCGATACATTATTTAACGTTCTCGACTACTTTGCTTGTGTAACCTAGAACATTTTTGTTGTTGCTCCGGAAAAAAAAAACGACCATTTCTTGGATTTCTTCAGGGAATACGTTCAATTGTAATATAACCACGACTACTTCTAGGGCTTAATCTGGATTCAAAGGCTTTCATCTATACATAAGGGCACACCAGGAAAAATAGTAGATGAAGCAAGGTAGAACAGAGCCGGAACCCTATCATGGAACCAGAGTCATGATGTCACACTGTAGAATTCCAAAGGACCATTTTGTGGAAGGCACTGGTTTTGACTTCTATCCTCCAAAAGTCTCCAAATCCTTCTTAAATACGCAATAAATTAGTACAGTCTTATAGACAGTGCTCTTATCTCCTGGGCCTGCTTGACTTAATATGTATTAATGTTATAGTAAAATTTCTATAGTGTTATTTTTAATGTTGACTTTTACTCTCCCCTGTTGTAATAGCGCTACAGGATCAGCTGCCATTCGATAAATAAAATATAATCTAATGTACTTTTGGTTTGCTACTAAAAAAAATAATTAAGAGGAAAAAAATTACTCCAGAGTATCCTCTAATCCCATCGTTTGCAATCCCATTATAATATCATCTCAACAATTACATTACTGATCGGCACCAACTCGCTACTAAAATGGGATTTTTTTTAAATTAAAAAAATGACAAACATTTGTTAGAAGATGTCAGTAACTCGTAAATTCGGAAACACAAACAATTCACTTCCCATCATGAGTAATTCACGTACGGACAATGCTTGTATCGTTGACATATTATACAAACAATGCTTACTAAACGTAGTAACATTCCATTAAAAAAGGCACCAGCCCATTCTCAGAATTATATTTTTTACACGTCGTTACCTGTAACGATAATCACATCTTGTAAAACTGCTGGATTACTTTTTTTTTTTTGTGTGAGTTTTTGGAATGCAGATTGTTGTATACTAATTATGTTGGATAAGGAAAACCTGAAACGAAGTCAATTTGTAACAGACTAAAACGCTGTGAGAATTTATGGTGCAGACAATTGTCAAAATACATGCAAATTGCGCTCCTTCTCCCCCACAGCAGCCGTGCGTGCCATAAAATGTCATTAGGTTTCACATTTTTATAGAAGGCACAGATTTCACGAAAATAATAATAAAAAAATAGTTTGTTCTAAAGGATGACTGTTTTAACCCCATAATGACAAAGCCCTTAAAATTCATTGTTTTTAATGGGTTTACGGACTGCTCATTGTCCTTAAGGGGTTAAGTCCTTACGGGGTTAAGGACAACTGGCTAATGGATCTTGGACTGTGATGCTTAGACCTCCAATGGTTCTTCGAATAACACAAGGAGGATGAAGGAAGGATATTCAGGGGATGGTTTGCAACCTTCAGTCCTGCTCTGCTGACCATGCAATGACCAAAAGGGATGACACAAGGAGCATATAAAGAATCCAGTTAGAATGCAAATGTTGCCTGGAGATTTTTACTCTTTGGAACCCCTAGTGGCTACATGTGACATTGCAACTAACGTTTGATTGTAATGGAGGTGCCGTTAGAGGCAGGTGTTTGTAGCCAATTTCATATGCTTGGTTTAGTGTTAGGTAGGATCTTCTGATGTCTACCTCCTTCCCATTATTACCTCTACCCCTAGGTAGTGGGAGCTAACATCTGGGGTATTTGTTTCTAGGGAAATCTGGGACGATATCGAAACCCACATGCCCTCAAGGCGAATCGAGGTATTCCATCTATTCGGTAGGTTCCTCAAGATATAAGAAAAAAAAATAATGGAATTTCTATAGTAGCATTTGTAAGAAGAGCAGCCTGTATTCCATGTGGTCTTAACGCAAACTTCAAGACCCGCTCTTTCTAACAGAATAAACACAGATCTGTCAGCACACAGTATATGTTTCAAGAAAAATAAAAGTCTACCACATCAACAAAAAGTGGGGTCTACGAGCGAAAAAAGATTGTTTTTACTTTCTTTTCCTTTTGTGCCCTTCAAAATACCATAGGGTATACGAGGTATGGGGTGCCGATAACATATTAAATCCAGACAAACGTTTGATGAGGCCGAATGAAAATGTATCTGGAAAGCGCTCGGCGAAGAATCTTTTGTAACATTTTTACAGTTGCGTCTCTGCCAATTGTTCTGCGAATGTTTTAATGACCTATTTTATTCTCCCTAAAATAAATATCTTTTTTTTCGGGGAAGTGAAGGAATGTTAATTCCGCCGATGTTTTATTTAATTTCTGTACACATCAATGGCTTTCTTAGAATAGATCCTGTTTCCTGCTTGAGAAGGAAACAGCATTTTCCTTCAGTTGTATAAATATTACTTCCTCGCCTTGTAAATGTTCTTAAGAAAAAAAAAATTAAAAAAAAAAAAGATCTTCGACCCTCCTCAACGAAATATTACATTAACAAATATAGTATTTATTTACATAGTACACGTCGGCACTTTATGGAATACCTTCAGGTTTACCCTAAAGATGGCCACTGTACTTTAACCCCTTCAGGACCGACGTTAGCATACTGCGTCTTCCCTTGAAGACCGCAGTTTTTTTTGTACATATTTAAATTCCGTGCTCGTGATTCGCTGCAAAGCGATCACGTGCGCGGAATTGAGGGGGACACCCAGAGGTCAGTAGCAGCAGCCCCTCGCGACCCCAGCGTTCATAGCGACGCTGGATAGCGCATCATCGATGACGTACCTGGTACGTCCCGGTCTGCCGGTGACCTTTGACCAGGAAATGCCAGGTACGTCCCGGTCTTGAAGGGGTTAAACCACTTGCAGAAAACAGAAACAGCCAAGGGCCACAATGCTTGACTGTTTCGGGCGACATAATTTTGTACTTTTTCCAGGCGTTATATAAATGGCTTAAGCCAGGGGTCGACAAATTTAGTTTGGATCTAGGAGCCGACTTTTTTTTCTTCCCCAATCATGTTTTTATTTCCATATACTTCCTCGTGGTCTGCAGTTAAAAGATGTTTATTGGGGCAATAAAAACACACCTTTCTTTAGTGCTGCACCACTTTGTACGGTACTGCCCTTCGTGAAAAGGGGTATTTTACACCATAAAGATTCAAGCTTCTATGCTTTCAACCATTATTCTTACCCTTACACACACTAACACCATACAATAACACACACACACGCTAACGTCTGATGATCACAAACACTAACACCTTATAGCAGCACACATGCTAACATTCTACACAAATACACACACTATATGCTGACATACACACTCAGGCTAATGTTACACACACAACACCATACACACTAACGCTACACTCTTATACACATGCACACACTATCCAATAATATACACACACTGGCTAACACTATACACATATAAAAACACACACTCAAACACTATGTACACATACACACTGAATCTGGCACTGGAATACAGTAGACACATTTACTCTAGCACTATACACATACACACTGATACTACAATACGCACTCAAACACTGACTCTAGCACTGTACATACACACACATGCACACTGATACTACAATACGCACTCAAACACTGACTCTAGCACTGTACATACACACACATGCACACTGACTCTGGTGTGACTTCCTATAGAAGCCTCAGTATTAAAGTACTTTAACTGTCCTGTCCATAGCCGTCGGCAGGATTTTTTTTTCAGGGGGGCAAAATATCCTTTTCCACCTTCCCCGTCTCCCTCTTCAGTTTCCCCTTCTCTCCTCCCCATTGCCTACTTTTGTCATCAAAACGCCATCCAATTAACCCATCAACTCTTAGGCAAGCCTCTTAAACATTGTTTCTCAATGCGTCACCGCTACTCTTTGGCAGTAAAAAAAAAAAACATTAAAAGGCAGTTGAAAGACATATTTGCTCTGAAACTATACCGATTCCTTTGGGTTACGGGGAGTTTGTGGCCTATGTGGTTGTTTAAATTCATTTGTGTATAATTTCCACTTTGGCCCATTAAAAGGAATGAAAATGTGAAAAGTACACCGAAAAAGGAATATTTCAGGAAAGAAACCTGGAATTTGGCAAACCTCAATGCAGGGCTGATTCAGAAGCCTGCAAAAAAAAAAGGAAACACACAGCTGTTTCTACGGACGTTGGATTTGTTTTGTAATTTGGAGAGAATTAGTAACTTTATTGATAATGTGACTATATATATATATATATATATATATATATATATATATATATATCATTAAAGGTGATGTTCCACCAGGTGCTGGCATTATATTCATTCTTTTAACAGTTAAATAAAAATGACACAGAAACAAGGAACCATTATTTATGATGGCAAACAATGGCGAAAGGAAGCCGGAAGGCAAGTAGCTTGATTCATTATTCAGGTACAGGCAGCGGTAGGGAAGAACATTTTAAGATTATAGAAAATAAAAGGCATTTTCCTGGCTAACTAAATTTATAATTATTTATAATTATTCAAAATTATGCCAAGCTGCTCCTTTTTTGAGATACCCTTGAAAAGATTATTGTTGAAGGACATCAATATCTGACTCTGCCACCTAGGGAATGAAACTAAGTTAATAACCACAGAGTTTGAGTTCTTAACCCCTCAATGGGTTTAGGGACCGTCCATTGTCCTTAAGGGGTTAAAACTATAAAACATGTTATCGGGCTGAGTGGTCATTATTTGCTATTGAATGGACCATGCAGTTAAAACTAAAGAAATCTTTGAGTTTGAAGTAAGAAGCGATCACCCGAGAAACCAACAAAATAAAGCTTTTTCCCTGCTGCAAATTTACTGATTCTCCCCCAAATTGCTTTAATAAATTTGTCCCTATGAATTTATGTTGTATTATACAAAGTGGCCGGGCCGGTTCTTGAATGGTTTGCTTCCCCGAGTTATGTGATGACATCATAACATGGCATTCCTCAATGTGTAGCCATTGAAGGGGGGGGGGTTCCAAGTGTGTAGGAGAAGCACAATCTCTGAATGACCACTAAGGAGTACAAAAAGACTCAAAGTGAGAAATAAGCTGACATGGTGTATGACCATCCAAGGTCCTATCAGCTGGAATTCCAGAAAATGTCCATCTCTGCTCTACAACTACAGGATATTTACCAATAAACCACATCCAAGCTGTCATAAAATGTGTTGTTTGAACCCAAGAACTTTCTGCAAAACTTAAAAAAAAAAAAAAAAGTGTGAGTGATGTTTTTCCTGGAACCAGTTTCTGGAATAAAATCGAAAAGCTGATTAAAAATGAAGTGGCCCAAAATAAAAGTGTCTAGTTATATAATGTCCCATGGAGCGCGAGCCAAGATATCCCCGTTATTGCTGCAACTCAAGCGGAGAGTTTGTTTGCCAAGCCACGTTCGAGAAACCACGTGTTCATTTATTTCTAATAAGGAAGTAAATACATAAATCAGGGAGGATATTAATTGTTTTCTAACGACTATTACAAGCAGAGATTTCTACTATTTGGAAGTTTGCATTTGCCTCAAAAGTATCAATAAAAAAAAGAATCTGTATAATAAAATGCCAGTATATTATTATTATTATTATTATTATTATTATTATTATTATTATTATCATTATTATTATTATTATTATTTATTAAGGGCATTTGGCTATATGTTGCATTATGTACCTTATGTTGTTTTTTTTTTAAAGAATACTACAGAATATAAAAGCACCAAGCTACATATTTTTACCTATTTTTATTTTATTACTTAGTATTTTATTATTATATTATGTTTGGTCCAACCTTATATTTCTGCCAATTATCCTGATATGAACAGGACAGTCTTGACCAAAGCCACAACAGACTGGTACTGCGTTTGGGTGCACATGGCGCCTATGAAACAGGCTTTAGATTAGATTGGACATCATTTAATGCCAACGCTTAACATGAACAGGGTGTGACATCATAATGAAGTCATAGAGCAATTGGCAAAAGCCATTAGCTGTTTTTTGTTTAATGTTACATTACCTGTGTTGACCTAGAAAAAAGTATAAGCGCTCCTGGGCCCCTAACCTTTAAGCTGGCCTTGAAACTGTCACAGAGTTTATAGTCAATAACAATAACATATTTCCTTAAAATAGCTGTTTTTGTTAAAGAAAAATCATTATCGTTTCCGGGGGTTCCAAAGTAGATATCCTTGATGCCTCCGCTTTATCTAAGCAACAACCCCGGACTTCCCATGTAAAATAAACTGCTTTTTTTTCTTCTTGCTTTCAAAATAAACTAATAATCTTGGCACAAGGATCAGGAATACAGAACAGCAAATGATGATTATTTTATTTTTTTGTGTAGACGTTTGCTTCGCGTCAGATAAAAATTGAGCCAGAAATGTTGGCTCTGGTTCCAGACAGAACAGACAGACTCGTGCGTAATCCTACTTCAGATATTCAGGTTAAGGAGCAACAAAGCAGACCAGATCATTAAAAAAAATGCTTTTTGTGATGTTAAGCAAAGTATCTTCCCAAATCTTTAACCCCTTAATGTACGGGCTCAAAATGCATTGTTTTCAATGGGTTTAGGGACCGCCCATTGTCCTTAAGGGGTTAAAGTGGTTGTGGTGTTACATTGAAGAGTATTTGGTCACATTGTAACTCTATGCATTTTTTATTCTCCTTTTGTTTTATTATAATTTAATTGAAGAAACATGATCTTCCAACCCGGAACAAGTATTATGCATTAACCCCTTCTATAACGTTATATAAAAAATTATATAAAATAAAAAAATTATATAAAAAAGTTGGTTGTGTCTTAGTCGAAGTCGATACCATTTATTGGGTGAACGTTGAAAACCGATGTATGGTTATAAAGGCTTTCAGTATCTCATTGGTCGCTTCTTCCATCTTCTTTGGGATTAATCCAGCTATATCAATTTTTCTTATCCAACGTTAATTCTTCACAATCAAAGAAGTTTTCAAAGGAGTTGCAAACATTCATATATAATGTGGGGTAAACTGCTCTACCACCTACCCAATGGCAGGCAGGGGCAATTATACCCTGATGTACATGGATTATCCCACACTAGCTCTCCTTAAACTTAATTTACTAATCTTCCAAACATACTCAATTCCATATGGGCTGCACTTGGGTTCCCATAACCTAACCCTTTCATTTGGGGTATATGTCCCATGAATAAAATGGGTAAAATACAATCTCAGAGTCTCAGCTTTATTGCTTTTTTATTGCGTAGACACCCCCCAAAAAATTTGTAAAGTTCCAGCTTTTCGACATTTTCCATTTTTCACTGTTTGAGCCGAAAGAGTCGCCCATCCCTGACAGGCACGAGTGTTTGCAAACACCAGCTTTAAGATCCCGTCGCCGATCACGTCCGTCTCCCGACGCGTCTAGCCGTGATTTGACGTTGAGCTAATATTATAATTTGGGATTTTCACAAAACATGTCAATCCTCACGTGAGATTTGTAACAATAAAGCTTCTACGTGAGCTCATGCCAAAACAGTGTCACCAATAAATGTGTGAAGAAAGTTGAATAGCAGGAACTCCGTTCCCATGATGATGCAAATGGAAATGTGGGTGGGAAGCTGCACATACATGTTCCCAAATTACACGTGGTTCTTATACGCCACATACCAACGGGATATGTCTCACATGTCATGTTACCCCATACTCAGGGTAAACCTCTTCGCAACCAATCAAAGGTTCTTTAAACACCTTCACCAACATCTCCAACGTGAGGTGTGTCTGATGGTCTATCACCATATTTATGTCGTTGTGACATGTGTCAGTCGAAACAAGGGCTTTGCCCTCGGGAAATAAAACAAATCACAAAGAAACCTATTTTTTTACGATTCACGCCTCGAAATGTAAGTAAATGACACGTGGTCTAGTGTTACAGCCAATCAGATTAGAGTTTTCTTGTATCTAAATATTCTGCTGGGTGGGAAGGCTGCATGTTAGGACATATATTAATCGTGGAAAAGATGTATTTGTTTGACTACATGCATGTCTTGACCAGAGGCAAAGGTGCCAAACAGCTTCACAGCCCAACGACTAAAGAGGACAGATAACAAGAGGCAATGAGGTCACATGGTTCCCATCCAAATATTCCAGAAGATACTCAAACTCAGGTCTGATGTTCTACCAAACACCGGCAGAGCCAGAAGCAATAACTCTGGTGGACCAAGTGCTCAAAAGATGGTCAACCACAGATGAGTTGGTACCTCCACCCACATATACCCATTCCATCCAGCCTTGTTCCTTTTTTAGGTAATTCTCATATTTTTTTATATTATGTCCACTTTTTTGTCTAAGACTCTCTACTACGATGGTTTTCTCTAGTTTTATGATGCGTGTTTTGGGTTTTCTAACCATTCAGACACTCGGTTTATATTTCCTTCCTTCGTGTCTTGTTTTCCTTGCTTTTGTGTAGATCCACCACTCATGACAATAGTAGACATTCCATCTTATGTGTGATAAATGTACTTTTTTGGTTTTTTTTTAAACAATACTTACATCTATACCACCAAAGAAGGTTTTGTTTTAAATACCCATCACAACACCAAACGCTCTGAGGTTTTGCAGACCTGTACGAAACATAAAAAAAACATTTATATATAAAAGAACAGTATAATGAAACGTAATGTCTTTAACGATGCGCCCTGAGTATATAAATAAATACTAATTGTCTATAAGAAAACAGTGTCCGGACTTGTACAGCAATGCACACTAACATTTAGAACCAAGGCATTTTGCAGGATTTGGCATAAATGGGCAGACGGGTCATTATTGGGACTTAATAAAGCTAAGCAGGCCTCTCCCAATCTGGTTGATTATAGAATGCGGTGATTGGGTATACGAGCCTCCAATACACCGGTGGCAATAAAATTCTACCCTGCCACTAGACTTGGGCGCCGGCCAACTCTTCGTGTTCGTCTTATTGGGGGGGAATCTTCGTATTTTGCGAATATTCGCCCGTTCCTGTGTTTTTTGATGTTTTTTTCCCCTTTTTTTGTAGAAGGGGTTAATACGCGGTACAGACTATGCAGCAGCTTTGGCGCCAGGAGTTTAAATGTCCGTACGAGCAACTCTATTAGTCGCCTGCAGGGGCCTCCTCTGCCATCAACCAATGAAGTACACCTACGTTATCTACCCACTGGTCTCTGCCGGCCAAGTTAACCCCTGATGACGAACCTACAGATTTCCGCTCCCGTTAACCCCTGCTAAGCCCCTGACCCGCTAGAGTTATATTATGGCCTCTTGTTCTAACATTTCTCCTCCTTTGAAATAAACTTCCCTCCTGAACCCTTTCTCTCACCTCTCCTCCATATGATCTCCTAGTCTTTCTTCATACGATCCTTCAGCCTTCCCTGATGTCCCTAAGTTCCTGAGCTTTTATCCTGCAAACCATTCACTATTCTGGTTGCCCTCTTCTCGAAGAATGTCCATACCATTCTGGAGATGGGGTCTTCAAAACGCTCCATAATACAATAAGTCCTCCTAATTATCTTACGGACCTCTCTACATCTAACACGGTATTCATAAGGACTCACACATAGGTCTTTGTACCAGATTTACCCTGTGCAGGGAATTAGGTTTTTTATATATATAAAAAAACTAAGTCTTGTTAACAAGAGAGAAGTCAAACGAAGCATTGCACATGCAACTTATATAGGGTGACGTATGGCGAAAAAAAAAAATAATTAGGTGTTAGAAGTTATACCTTAAAGGTGAAAAACATAGCAGAAGCCGGTGATACAAAGCGAATACACATCGCATGAACGTGCGCGATAGCTTGAAGTCTTTACCCAAAAATAACAAACAGTTGCTAACTTTTTTTGTGGTTTCCTATGCGCTTTGTGTGTTTAGTCCTAGGACAAGGAAAGCGAGGATGTAGTGAAAATAAGTAAAACATCATTTTACCTTCAGGAGTTGTTAAAAATTATAGACAAATAATACAATTAACATATGTAAAAAATGATAGAAATGTATGACATTTTGGGGGGTGTTTTTTTAAATGTACGTCTTATTATGTCGATGTTTTTAATAACGACCCATCGCGCATCCTCTGGGATAAATATTATATTGCCGTTTGTATTTTTCGGGAATAATTTTTTTTAGGTGAATTGTTTTCCAAGTCTCGCATTTTTTCATGATATAGAACAAATAAATCTGTGCATTTTTTTTTTTTTTTTTTGGTATTTCTGTCATGAGTAACAATTAGCAATTTTATTACAGCGGGGTACCTGCTTATAAATAAGTCGCTGCCCGCTACATATATATTAAGAGGAAAACACTCAATCATGATAGAAATGACAAAGTTAGGTCTTAAACATATTGTTTACCATATAAACTCTATTTAGGATATGGTTCCTTTCTTCTATATGAGGACCCCTGACAGATTAGTAGTTTCTTTTACTATCTCTCCTCTACTGCCAAGTTGCTGGTTGTTGTTGTTTGGTTCAGACAGCCTTGGTAATATTAACCTGCAGGACTGCACTGGGCCTAACCAAGGGCTGCGCCACGGCTGCCCATCTCCGTGCCCCGATCCATGATGCTGAGTGCCGGGACGTCATACCTGGTACTCCTCCTTTTCAAGATGCTCGGTGCCTGGCAGACATAGGCAATGGAGGCTGGTCCGACTTGGCACAGTCTTCTATAGTCATACCTGGGGTCAAGACCCGAATCCACCGCTGGCACCAGTGGGAACCCCCCTTGATGTCCGCGGGAACGCCCCCAGCATCAGCAGGAAAGCCCCCAACGTCAGCAGGAATTCCCACAGACGTCAGTGGGACCGCCCCCTGACATCACAGGACCGCCCACCAACATCACGGAACCGCCCGCAGACATCAGTGGGCAGTGCTGGCCGCTTCCCTCAAGGGAAGGCTCCGGGTAGCCGGAGCTCAAAAGTTCCCAGGTATGTCTATAGGGTTAACGGGGGCATGTTGGGGACATTGGACAGGAAGTCGGCCTAGGCCAGAATATACCGCTCTTTGTAAGGAGATGGAAGAGAACTTCACAAAAGGCAATTAATTAGATAATACTAACATTTTTCGCACTTTATGCCACATATTTGAGGTAAAATAGTCCCTTACTTTTAAAATAAATGTCTTCAAACATTGGTTTGAAAATCAACGAAGCTGTGAAGGCAACACTTCCCTTTTAAACAGTTTTATATGTTTATTTTACACGTGAATGCGTATTTTTAATCAGGGAACGGCATTGGGAGTTCAGGAGTCCCCGGCCAACGACTTCCTTTTTGTCTTCCCCGGGGGGCGGTGGAATGTAATATTTCAGTGGAGTTTGGACCACCCTATAAAGTAATGAAGGAATGAGGAGCCAGAGTAAATTAAACTTATATCAGAGAAAAAATGTAACCAAAAAGGCAGGTATTTCCTATTAAAATATTTAGATTTCCTCTCGCTATGAAATATTTGGTTGACTTTGAATAACATATATATTTATATTTAAATATTATAATAATGATAGTAACATATATAGTTATATTTAAAAAATTTTATAATGATAATATCATATATCTTTATATTTAAATATTATAATAATGATTAATCATATATCTTTGTATTTAAATATTTGGTTAGCTTTGAATAACATGTCTATATTTTTACATTTGCTAAGGCTTGTTAGATGTTAGATGCCTCCAAATTGTGTGTCTGTTGTATGACATTGTAGTTGATGCTTTATAGGTAAATAACGCACGTTTCCACACATCTAGTCATTATTTTCTATTACTAAATATAGCTACCAGAAGCCCCCCTTGCGGGATCCAGGTTGGAAGTCCCTATGATGTCAGCGGGTGGTCCTGCTGATGTCAGCGGGACATACGCCATTGTTGGAAGGGGATGGATTTCCATGCGGTGAGATGAAGGGCTTCGATTTGTCATATCTCATTTTCAATTCATTATTTAGTGAACAAACCCCTAAAACCCAATGTATTTTATGAAACCAAATCTGACACAATTAACTAAATCTACAATGTATGGGAAACCAAACGCCGCTTGTTACGGCTCACAGAGAGCTGGGGTAAAGCAGAAACAAACATTTCCTCCTATTTAATATGATGGAGGGTAAAAGGGGGACTTCCACTATTTTTTTATTACTATTATCAGATTAAGTATCAAGTAAAAATGTATAAAAAAAAATGTATATTTGTGTGCTGCTTGAAAAGAAGGGGCAGTTTCTCCTGAGAACTGACAACTTTTGCTTATTACTGATATCAAATAAAAAATATGTTTTCCAAAATATGGTATTTCTGCCCAATAAGATAATGTTTTCACTTTTCAGGCAGCTGCATATTAGCCATTGGTGTGTGTTTTATATCTGTTATCTGAGTCCAATCTACCAGACAAAATACCTGGCTCCTTATCATATTGCCCAACAATAGAATGGCTCAGTCTTAATCACCCAGTCAGACCCTAATGAGAATCTATGGAGGAATGGACTTCATTAGCATTGCCATAAAGCATCAGCTCACTGTGATGATTGAGCACTGTATACAGTGCTGGGGGGTTATATTACTGTATACAGCGCTGGGGGTTATATTACTGTATACAGCGCTGGGGGTTATTACTGTATACAGCACTGGGGGTTATTTTACTGTATACAGCGCTGGGGGTTTATTACTGTATACAGCGCTGGGGGTTTATTACTGTATACAGCATATACAGCGCTGGGGGGTTATGTACAGCGCTGGGTTGACCCTGCTCAATGTGCCATAGTTACTTTCTTAACTCCCGTAACATCACACACAGCACCACACAGAACACAGTTTGATAGAATCAATAAACGTTATCAGCTTTTATTCAAAAAAAGCATCTTTGTACAGCAATTTCTGCAAAAACAAATTTTATATTTGTATTCTACAAAAGTATTTGAATAATATTCTTTTTTATTTTTTTTTTTACAAAATGACACATTACAAAAATACAGACAATTTAATTCATTTTTATACAATTGTCTCTAGCTGTAGTTATTAATAGTGAAATTACTACCACAGTTCTACAATATTTTAGTTGACTATACAAAAAAAAAATAAAAAAATTAAAACCGGTGCTTTTTTTTTAAGCAGCAATATTACACAGGTCAGGACAAGTTTATAATCGTAGTGGATATATCTAAAATTGTTTGGAGAAATAATATTTTACATAGTTATTTTTTAATGTTTTGTACATTATTTATATAATATATATATATTTATATAAAAATCATAGCTTGCTATAGTTGAAATGATAGGACGGATTTTTTTTTTATTTTTTTTTATATATAAGGATGTGCAAATGGTATTTATTTATGAATAAATGTTACATTTATTCCAGGGTTTAATCAATCGATAGCTTTCCTGCTGCTAATGAACTACAAGAATTCTTTAGTGGCTACTGGCTCAATGGTGGCTATAAGGACGTCAGATAAAAAAAATAATAAAACAGCCAGAAAGCTACCTATCGACTATGCCTAGTTAATAAGGTTCACATAGATTAAGCCCTTTTAATTAATTTTTTTTAATTAAAAATCATAAAAAATTCCTTCTCTTTTTTTTGTAATTCATCAGAAATGTCATACGGTTTGTGTTTGGTATTTGAAATGCTATGGCTTGTTTGGAGAACCTCAACCGTTGTGAGATTAGACAAACTTTAACAGAATTTTAAGGATTTTTATGTGCCGTCCAGCGGTACAAAATCCAGAATAGTGAATTTATGGTAATTGGGTATCAACCCCAAGTCCGTAGTGCTATAAACCTCAAGACAGACCACTAAGACCACTAACGCATCCCATTAGGTCGGTGCAAAAAAAAAAAAATTAACATTTTTAGAAACCCGACAATGTTTTTCGCTTGTGAAAATCTTCCTCCGTTAATTTGTTCCGCGTCCTATTGTTTATTAAGTGTCTCCTCGGCAGGAACGTCTGACTTGAGTATAAAGATGATTTGGTGGATTTGATACAAATAAAGAATATGTATTTTTGCATTTTTTTTTTTTTTAAAGTCTTTGTTTGGATGAAATGCACAGAGAGAAACCTCCGATGTTGTCAACCAGTCCTGATTCACACGGACACACAACTTTGCAACGCAACCCGAAACAACATCATAAAAGAGGCGATTTCATGGGACAAGATCCCAAACCCTTTTCAGTGCTATTTCTTACAAAATACATAGTGCTATTGTTTCGATTTTTGAGCCTACAAGCCGCAAAATCTAGTTGACTCCCTTTTTTTTTTCATGAAAAAGTATAGCTTTTATAAATATATGAGCAATGGATGTATTGTTCATTAGAACATGAACACATAGTAACCAATCACACATCCTGCCTTCCAACTCCTTGTCTCTCATTGGCTTTCGGGGTTTAGTTGATTACCACCCAGATCATGCAAAAATTTTCTATCGAAATGGTCTCATGGCAGACTTTTTTCGTTTTTTTTTCCGTTTTTTTTTTTGTTGGGTAAACAGTTGTTCCCTACATTCTACTGTCTGATGAGATTTGAAAGCAGCAGGTAGTTGTATTCACGATCAGAAGTGAAGAAGAGTCTTCAGTTGGCTTGAGACTTCTTTTTTTTTTTTTTATACAATGTTGATGTTTCTGTCTATGATATCCACAGGGGAGAGGTTATCTCTTCTTGCTGAAGGAGGTGCGCAGCTTTTCTTTGCCTTGAAGAGGTCAGATACATAAAAAACCTAAAAAAAAAAAAAAATCAGCATGGTTAAGAATGTAAAAAAAAATAAAAAAAAAATATTTTGCTCACAAAGATGTCTAAGCATTTACAATATTCGCAGTAAAAAAGAAATGTAAATTATAATAATAAAAATATTTTTTTTTACTACTCTTACAGTCATATAAATATATTAATTAAAGTCTATCTCCAGCAGGAATTAATTTGCTGGTTTTTTTATCTTTTTTATTTTTTTTTTCTGTTAATGTTTAGAGGAAAATTTGGAGCTAAATTTATGATTTAATATTCGTCACAGATAATAATTCCATGCCCTGCGTTTCATAAATGAAGCTTTCACATAATGGAAAGATGTTCTGAGATAAGACCAGTCCGCATATCCGGCGTTAGTCAATTGTTACCAGCAAATGTAATATTTAATAATGCGAAGCGTTAATCATGGTGACTTGTAGGTCCAGTGGAAGGAAAAGATAGCCGGCCGCCTTTTTCCTGAATGCCCAATAACGGATGCAGTCTGCAGGATGTGAAAAAGGGCCGACGTTCAACTTATCAGGATAGAAATATAGCTAGAGAGGAACAAGGAGTGCGTGGAGGGAAGCATTTAACCACCGCCACCTAACTTCCTCCGTCTAAAGCCTCTCAGACCGGCTTTCGGATTCGACATTTTCTAACTTAGAATGTCAACCGAGGACATGGAACCCCGGACCAAACATGTGAAAGTGGAAACATTCTCGGGTTCTGAGAGCTACAAATGATGAGCTTACCGGAATCAAATATTTAATATATTACAAAGTATCAAGAATAGCCAGCAGCTGCCTCTGACTGGGCTCCAACTACGGATCATGAGAATTGTAGTCCCACAACAGCTGCTAACTTTCCTTAGTATTCAATCTAATTAAACAAGCATACAATATAGTCTCTCGAGACCAAGACCTTCGCCAGTATGTTTTAAAAGCTCTCCAATTAATTGTATGGTTGTGACGGATCCCTGTGCAAAATTTACATTTTTTTTCTAAATAAAAATATAGTGTTTTTTTTAACAATCGGTGGATAATATTAAAAAATTCTTTATCCATTTCTCCTAACCCACTTCGAATCCAACTGCGATACACGGTACTAATCTTTGCAAAAAAATGTGATTATATTGTAAGGTTTCCGTTATGGCCTCAAAGCACGTGGAGGCCGAGAGTAGTAACCACGGGTCGTGGCTGTAATCCTACTTCCATGTAGCGCTATGTGAAGAAACACCCAACTCTTTGGAATTCTCCTTTGAAAGTCTACCTGGAATTTCAGTTTGACAGCCTTGAAATTGTTAGGTTACTAATGGGCTGGCCTCTGCCTCTGTTCCACAGCTGTACTGCTTTTTGGTTAGTCTTGGGGTTATACAAACACGGGCAGTGAAAGTGAAATATAACCTCTTCGGGCTCCTCGGGTAGTGTGTAGGACTTGAACTAGGTCACACGAGACAGGGTAGGACACGGGGAGAAAAATGTTCCTACTTGGGTTTGTTTCACTTCCTGCAGAAAGGGATCTCCACCCATAAAGTAAACTTGGTAGGTTTCCGATAGGAATGTGCATTCATTCTTTACTGATTTGGGATCAGGCATTCCTAGCCTTTACTTTTGGATTTATTTTATTTATTTATTTATTTATTTTTAAGAAGATATATGGTCTACGACACCAAACTATTCTGCACCGGTGAAATATACATTATATCTTATATCACCGTAGAAGGTACAGGTTGGTAAATTCTTAAAGGCTGGGATGAATATAACCCCCCCCCCCAATTTATTGGTATTTCAGGTTCACTCAGATCTTTCTTTCTACAGATCCATCAGTTTGTGTCAAAGGCACAAGGAAACTATTATCTTCTAATTTCACATATTTTTATTTATTATTACCATGCCAATAGTAATAATCCTACAAAAAAACCAACCTTGCGAATTATTTTTATGTAGATTATTTTACGGTTCTGTATAGCAGGAGGTGGCACAGGAGGTTATCGCTAAATTAATTAATAGCATTGCATGGATTTTCAAGGGTTTGGACCAGAGGAGGCGATTCCACTATAATAAATTAGAATACAAAAAGAAGGGAGATAAAATGTATTTTCTGAACTAAATGTTGCTCATATTGATGTAAAATGTAACAAAACTGATTCCACTTTCCGTTTATAGTCCACGCTTTTCTTCTCGTTTCAGAAAAGTCCTTAATACGTTGGGAATTGTCTTTCACCTTCCAATTTGCTAAATGATTGTATAATTATAAGTCAGGGAGCTACTAATTACAGGACTTGCTAAATTATCTTATCCCTTCCAAATACGCGGCTGGCTTAACAGAAACGGACAGGCAACGGTTGCAGTTTCAGTGGCCGTAGACCCCGATATCCGCTAACGCTGAGCCAGCCGCAGGCGTGTTACTCAATGCCACGGTCATTTGGCGGCTCATAAACGATAATAATGCTAAGACGCAACTCGTAACCACAACAGACAGCTGGAAAGCAATACGATTGTAACCGTATCCTGTTCCTAAAGTGCTTTGTCACAATGGAAAGGCCGACTTTCCATAAATGCTTCGATACGTCCATGCGAATAAGTCATCGTTGTATCGTATAAACCATGATTATTAGGACAGACAAATTAGTGAATGTTCCGGAAGAATTAGATCATGCTTTTTTTTTTAGTAAATGTGAACTTTAAAGCGATGCTATCTGACACGAAGCAGGCTTTTACCGCATCTACGGAGAGGAGGCTGGCATTAAATACAACAATAATGCTGTGTTTCCTCTGATAAAGGTCATGTGGAATGTATTAACCCTTTAAGTGCCAGAAGGGGTTAGCAGGATATAGTTTACAAAAAAAAACCAAACTAATTGTCTTTTTATTTACTTGATATTATATATTATTTTTTTAAATATTTTTTAGACTTTTTTTCTTTCTTTTTTTTTTTTTAAAAAAAATATTTAAATATTAATATTATTTTTAAGGCAACTTTCAGGAAAGAAAACAGCAGAAGGTTTCGAACATGTGTGTACAGAAGGGCGTTCCTTGGTCTGGAAGGGGCACACAATGCAAAGTTTATTACTTTGTCAACCAGCTGTTTCCTATATTCATGCTCCGAGCCAGAGAAAAGGCAGCCTATAGAACGGCGCTTTGTTCCTCCCAAGTTATAGAAGCTTTTGACCATATGCGTAAAAGTTGCTCACACAGAGATCTATTAGGCTAATAGTTTGCCAGGAAACATCCAGACTTTTCTACTTAAACCGGCGGTTATGCATGACATATGTGTATGACTATTTACTTTTATCTTCATGTACATGATATACATCGTTTTTTATGTATGGGGCAAGCATAGGGTATTTTGAAACAAGCTTCAAATTATTCAGGCTTTTATCCCTTTTTTATTGAGTAACAGAACAAACTGTCAAATGGACATAATTTCAATTATGAATTTACCCGTCATGGAATACAAGCGACCCAAAGATTCCATCTCTTATTGGCTGTATTATTTTCAACCAGCGACACAATGTAACTTCTTTCAGTAGCTACACAACCATGATATCTTATAAAAAAGTAGGTTTAATGTTAAGGGGCTATAACTGCGTACTTACTATGCAATAGGCAACCACAGCTCCTTGGACGAACCCAGCCAAGACATCCGAAGGGTGGTGCTTGTGGTCAGACACACGAGACAGTCCCGTGTATAAGGCCATCATGAGAAGGGTGAACTGCAGAAGAGGACGCAAGAGACGGGCTCCTCTCCATGTGAATCTTGACTGCAGGTAGAACTGTTAAAGAAAAAAAAAAAAAAATCGTTAAAAATCTATTTTATTACACATTTTTGTTTCTCGTTTCTCCATATCCCTCAAGTAGGCTGTGGAGGTGACAGTTTAACCATGAATTAATGAATTCATTAATAATTTATGTATCTTATACAATTACAAAAATCAAACTTCTATTTTTTTGGTATGGGACCCCCACTAATAAAAAGGAAACCCGCTGAGTATCATCAAAATGGGGCATTGACGTTTTCATTTGTAGTGTTTACATTTTCAAATCTTTTCTAAAATACCCCCCCCAAAAAAAAAATTTGGGGGGGAACATGTTCTATAACACATTTATAACCGCTTCCAATAATTGGCCATGAAAACAGCATGGAAAGAAAAACACAAGATTAACATCTGAAAGCCAGAGCCAAGGCCAGGAGATTAGAAACGATGCTGGATATTAGCGGATTGTAAATTTAAAAGCCCAAGAAACTACTGCATAATGTAAACCATTAGCTTTTACGGGGCGTATGAAGTTTCTCTGTCTGTTAATCAAACTTTGTATAAACCAGGAATAACAATTAAATTCAGTCTGGCGTATAATGTCATGGAAAAACAGACCACATGGAGGAGTACCTTGTTGGGGTTTTGGGTTTTTTTCGAGGTTAATGTAATTAACTGCTGAAAGCTTAGATATGTTTCTCGCATTAAAAGAAAACATAATCCAGAAGAGAACCCAACTATATTTAGAAAAACGCATACGGCCGATAGTTTATACTTATACTCAAGGTACAGAATGTTTGTCTACTGTAAGTCACCGAGCTGAAGTTTCTGTTTGAACTTTAACCCCCCCCCCTTAGTTTGCTGAGATACGGTGGGAACCGAAAGGAGACAATTTAAAAAAAAAAATGCAGGAAAAACCAAAAAAAAATGCAGGAAAAACCAAAAAAAAATGTTCTCCCAACAAATCAAAGCTGACTGTTGATGACCAAGAAGGGTTGAGCGAGGCAGGGAATGGCAGCACCCACTGAGCGATCACTCCCTTCCTGGACGCGAGGAAGGAAGTTAAAGGGTCCGTCTGTCTAAAAGTCAGACCTATATTTTTAAGTTATGGCGTAAACGTCCGGAAACATTGTACAATATGCAGGAACTTCTGCGAAAAAAAATATTACTTTCTGCAACTTGGAAGTCCAAGCGTTATGTTATAAATTTGGCAGAGCATAAGATCCATAGGAAAAGTATACTATTGTTCCCACAATTAAACAAAATAGCATTTTTTTTTTAAAGATGACAAAGGAATTGGGCTGCGTTCTTTTAACTCTTTCAGTTGCAAAAATCCATGCAAAACCTGCCCTACTCATCAGAGCTCAGAAAACTAGATATTTTTGCTGCCATTTTTTGTTTTTTGGAAATCTTTAAATCACTGTTGTCCAAACAGAGGCTTTTCAGACAACTTTGTTGTCCAAACTGTGGCCCATGGGCCATATGTAATTCTATAGTGTTTTTTTTTATGACCTCCCTTAAAGATTTGCTGGGAAAAAATCCACTGAATTGACATAATAATAATAATAATAATAATAATAATAATAATCTCTGGATCAACAACTTATCCTGTCTAAATTCTAGTAGGTTGAATTTTTTTTAAAACACTACTACTTAACCACTTAAGGTGACAAGGCAAAAAAGTATCTCTCATTTAAATGGTTAATGAAACTTTAATTGGAGCGTATTGTTCCCCAGTAACTGGGAATAAAGTTTTACTTTACTGAGAGGGTGGTAGATAAGTGCAATAGCTTCCCAGCAGAAGTGGTAGAGATTAATACAGTGTGTGGGGGGTTAAACATGCATGGGATAGGCATATGGCTCCTGGATCTAAAAAAATGGACAGACTAGACAGTCGTAATGGTTCTTATCTGCTATCAGATACGTTGTTTCTATGCGCAATAGTGTGTCACCGGATGATCTTTTCAAAAATGGCATTCGTCATTCGCCTCCACCTCCAAGATCAATGACCCTCTTTTCCTACCATTATACAGATGACAGCTTCTATACTTTATTAAATATAATGACATCACTTTTCCCGTTTGTGCCCTCTGACCCCAAAAGTGATGTTACCATCGCTAACTCAGGGCAGGTTGTTATTCTTTATGAAAGTCGGGGGAAAAAAGCCCTTAAGTGACTCATGTGTTTAAGTAAAACTCAGCAAGTCCTCTTTGGCTGTTTCCTGAACATAAATTATATGATTGCGATGCAATGATTTGCTGAAAGAAAATAAAATAAAAAAATCTCCTATACGGAAAATAGCTGGGGGGAGGAGGGGCAAATTTATATAGGGGGATTCTGCAGCGTCCCTTTAAATCTCTACGCATAATACTCCTAAGGATCTATATTATATATATATATATATATAATATATATATTTATATATATATATATTATTATTATTATTATTTTTTATTATTATTTTTTTTATTATTTTTTTATTTTTATTTTTTCAGTATAATGTTTTGATCACAAGTATACTTTTTGTTGCTTCATTAATTATTTAGACCTTTCTTCTAAGTGCGCTATTCATTTATTAAATGGAATTTTCACACTGCGACCCGTCGGAACGTTAAGCGTTTTTAAAATTTGGAAAGCTGCAGGTGATCCTGATCTGAGTTAATTCGTAATTTGAATTAGCTGCTTCTGTGGGTTAAGTTACTTAAAAAAAAAATAAAAAAATACATGGACAGACAGGATTTAGCATTTTGGTTCAAATTCCCCTAATACAATAGACGGTAAACCATCATATTCTGTCCAAGACAGTCTCGGTTTTCAGAGCATTTAAAGCCCCTGATAATAAGATTGATGACAATAGGAAAGTTAAACACTTTTTACGATACTGGATCCTGGTGACCCCCTATCACACCTTAAACTGGGACGCTGTTTGATTTGTCTATCACTGGTTCCACCGATACTGTTTTATCAATCAGCGGTCCCATCAACCCCCCCACAAGAAGACAATGGGTTGAGATAGCTATCATTGTGTACGTGTGGACAGCCGTAATCTGATCTACTTGGAGATTAACAGTATCAATTCAGATGTTCCTTATCATTGTTCCTAGATAGTGGTAAACTGCCTTTGAGGATTTATGAATCCAGGGAAATGGTCGCTGACCGGCTAAGAAAAGAGTATATCGTTAAACAATGAAATCAACAGATTAAGGGCTAAGTGCCACTATTGTACACGAAAAGGTATCTGGCTACAAATCCCCTCGACATGTGGAGGGATAAGAAAGCTCAGTAGACACCACATAAATCCAAGTGGAAAAATAATGAGCTGGGTAGATGGGATTCCACAGGAAAAAATAGATATGTTCTGACCTGTAGAAAGGGTGCCTAAAATAATTCTACCGGGAAGGAATCCGCATTCTTTGAATGGAATGTATGCTTTTTTGTGTTTTTGTTCATTTAAACGCACGATAGGGTTCAGTTTACCATTTTCTTCAGTTTTTAGCCTTTTTTTTTTACTTTAACTATACTGATTTTGTGATTAGAAGAATAATTCCATTTATTCTGGTCATGGAGACCGTTGATACCCTGAGGAGTATTGGCTGAATTCTAAAAAAAGGGCTAAATAAATAAAAAAAAAAGTGGTGTTATATGGTATTAGTTAATAAATGTGTATCTCACCCCCCATGTATGCAAAGATAATTAGCCATAAAAAGGAGAATGGAGAGAATAAATCATAGTATGGTGGAAATGTGGATTTTCTACCAGCGATATGGTTGTTGTAAGTTAAGAAGGAATGAAAAGGAAATGAAACACCTGAAAAGTGTCAGAGCAATATCCTTAGTGAGGGACTGACATGGGTCATTCATCTCGCAACTGCTTTAAGGAATAGATTTTCAGTGGATTTTCTTTGTTTAATAGACTGTTCTGTTAATTCTTCGATATTTTGAAAGGATCCAACAGAATGTTAAAGAATGAGTTTTGACTTCTCTGCGAAACGAATGAGACCGACGGACAAAGTCGGGCCAATACAAAGCAGGTTGGCCATTGGCGAGACCTCATTGGGGAGTCCATCAGCCGTCTAATCATTTTGGAAAAAGTATCCTTACCATAAACAGCAGTCTAGACCTTCAGCGATCTGCTGTATGTCTGTCTCTTATATCTTTTTTGATAGCATTATTATCTGGCTGCGGAACAAAGTTTCACAATAGCTAATTCTATCCGAAGACGGGGATTAAGGATGCGGCACCAGAACCACCTTTGTTTAACATAGTTATTTTTTTGGTTTGGTTTTAAATTCACTAAAAATCTCGGAAATGTAATATAAAGAGTGGTAGACAACAGGTCACAAAATTACGTAACAGTCTTGTTGCCCCATAGGCACTAACCACATCCCCTATAACATAAGTGTCCCTCGTTGGCCATATGGAACATATGGAATAGTGTGAGGTGCGTTGTTCACCTTTTCTGCAAGGAATGAGACCTACACAGTAATAAATCAGTTTGTGTAGACAGTGATAAAGATGAGAGATATATTGCATTCCTACTGGACAAGGTGGTGGGGGGGGCATCTGAGCATTATATGTAGGTTAGGATGATGAATTCACTGTAAGGAATTTTATCTAGAAAACTCATGTTTGAACAAAATAGGTGAATGTCCCACACGATACGGCTGTGGTTATCATCTCTGCTTGGAATGATGTAGGCTGCTTGTTCGAAGGCGATTTTATCTTTTACATGTTAGAACCGAGAAGCGCTATAAACAACATTATTTTTTTTACTGATAATTTAAAGTATTTTTCAAAAATAATAATAATAAAAAAAAAAATAAAGCCAGTAATGGTCTGTTTTTTGCTTCCAACCATTCAATGTGTATATGGTATTACCCCTAGCACAGTAAAAAAAAAAAAAACACCACGACATGCCCCTCTTAGGTCGGAAGCGAAGGCTATAAATTAAATATTTTCCATAGGCATTAGGCATATAACATTTTAAGTATCATTATTTCATTAACCAATCAGAAACATACAAAAAAAAAAAAGATAATTTAATGAAAAGAAAAACTTACCACTAAATACAACATGCTATACATAGAGAATGACGCGTGACCCGAGAAAAATGATTTCCTGTAACGCAAGAAGAGCAACAATAAGAACTTTAAAACACGATAATCACATTTTGCAAACTCTGATTCACGAGATTATCACGTAATAAATCAATCAGTGAATTGAACCGTATACTTTAACTATGCCATAAAAATGAAAGTCTGCGATTAAGACAAAAAGGAATGTGTTTCGATTTGTTTGTCCTAACAAAGTGTTCCGACATATTGAAACATTGTTTCTATAAAAAGCAAAAACCTTTGGATAATATAATATACAGGTGCAAACAAGTACATTGTATCCATAAAAGTTATTTGTATGTAAGGGATTAGCCAATCAGAAATGTTCTAAACAAAAGAGCTCGCTAAACGAAGTGTGAAAATATTGGTAAAAATCTCAATCGCCTTCAAAAAGTAAAGATTATTATTATTTTTATTATTATTATTATTCTCCAAGGATTCACTTAATGTTGTTAGGCTTCACTTCTCTTTAGTAACAGCGCTACAGCACCTGTTGGCACCATATAATTAAAAATGTCATGCAAAGCTGTTTTTTTTTCTCTCCATTAATTTAGAACATTTAAAATTCAGCAACAAGGAAATACAAAGTATTCTTAACTATATGGAAGATGCACGTACATTTCACCTATATTTACCAAGTCGTTACAATCGATATCTAGTTGAACTTTAACTGTTGCGAGGTATTTGCGGTTACCTGGGGCACCTTGTTAAGTCAACAAACTTACATGTTTACTCTCCTCATTGCAAATATATTTCCTTTTTGTACCCTACCTATGTTTTATCTTTAACGTCAAATGTATATGTGTCAGTGCGAAAGGTTGTAAAGAAAATGGATAATATTTCCACATACCTTGCTTCCCTGACTTCTCTCAGAGACCCCCTGCATTCATAATCCACGACGTATCCCAAGGAGCAGTTGATTTTTGAAGGATCGGGATTGCAGGCAGCCAGGAAATGAGGACGCAGGCGGCCGATGGACACCTTGGCGATATCGGTGAACGACTGGCTGATGGCGCAGCCGAATAAGAAGTACCCAGCTTGCTTGTACAGGGCCGAGAGGTACGGGTTCCTGATAAAGGAATGAGACCTTTCTTTTAAGTAATGGATTCGGAAAAATTCCCCCACGATTATCTGTGGACAAAAAAAAAATGGAGAACTCGATTAGGCTACATCACAGTTTGGAGGAGGAGGCGTATGAATGAGCGTTAGAACCGAACTGAACAAGACCACATTTCTCTGATATGTGGGGAAGCAATTTTACCTGGACGTAGAAACATGTCCGAGCTGAGCTCCTTTACCTAACATTTAGTACCATTGGTTACAGCGGTTAGTAAATCCATTGGCCCTTGGTCCGTAGAGCCATAGGAAGGACAAGATGGAAGAATGTGTTCTGATGTATTCTGATGTAATACAAATTATCCCAGAATGCTTTGAGCTAGTGGACTTTTTTCAGTTGATACCTACAAAGATTTTCCCATATATCTGCCATGAGGAACACTAAGAAGACTATGCAGCCGGGTATTTAACTGGCTTATTGAACCAATAAGTATTCCTTTCCTGCAGACCAATAAAAGGTTGACTTAGTCAATACAATTTTACAAAAATACCCTGTCCATATGAGGAATTTGTTTCCAAATTAGATTAAATTTAAATTAAAGGACTCTTGGTGGATGTTTGGCTTAGAGAAAGTTTTAGTCAACGACTAACATTCTATTATATTAAAACAAAGACTCTGAGACTAAAACGGAGGCCCGTTCTGGCTCTAGTGAATAGAGTAGCCTAAGTCACCCTAAATTACAAAAAAAAGGCATTTTAAAGGGCCAATTAGTTTCCATGCCCTGTTCGTTGTCTCTGCCCACACTAGAAATATCACTAAATATAAAATATTACAAACTGACATGCAACCTGGACCCAGTTATCGCTTAGTCAACGTATTCGGTCATCCATGAACAGACGTTCCATCCAACGTTTCCTCTACTGAATGGGATAATACTGTAAACTTTCCCTAACTGAGATATCAGCGCACGGAGCACGGAGGCAGAAATACAACTTCAATGAAGATAATAGAGTGTGCGGTGGTTTAATCTCTTTGAAAGTCGTCCATCCACTAAGTCCTATTTACACATGAATGCGGTAAAGCTCGGTAAACCAGTCATCGGTGGCCTTTCCCACGGAGGCATTTAATATGGCAGCGTCAGTTGCCTCAAACAACTTTTTTTTTTAACAGGGGGCATCATGAATGTAGCAGACACTACTGACGTTAGACGTCTCGGCAATCACCATGGATACAATGGCGGAAATGGCCTGTAATTAGGCCTAGAGGTTTGTTCTATGAGCAACAAAAGTATCCCTTAAAGGGTAACTGTTGCCTTCAAGGGTTTTAGAGCACATTTGTATATTAAAATAACATATGATACCTTTTGGCTTTTTTATTTATAATTTTTTTTAAATATTTAGTTTAGAAGCGACTATTTTACCTCGGGGAAGCTGAGGCCTGTGGCAAACTGTGGCAAAACGAGCATTATCTAATTAATATTCTGTCCTGAAGGCCTTTTTCATTCTTTAAGAATAAAAAAAAGCTGCCTGAAACAATCAGCAGCTTCACAACAGTGGAGAGATAACTTAACGGGGAGGAATAATTTTGCCAAGAACGAGAAGTTAAGATGGCTGCCCATATGATACATCCATCAAGTGTGTTTCTAATATAAAGAAGCTTTGTATGCGTTCCCCCCCTATTATTATGCTATATAAATCAAGCAGTATAATAAAAAGGTAAAAATTATAATAATAGCGTATTTTTAACGTCAAGAGCTGCCTCCTGGCAAAACTATCTTTGTAGAGTCGCCAGGTGTTTTTCCAGTAACCCTCCTTAAAGAAAAAAAACCCGCTTTCTAAAGTAGTATTTCTTGCACAGATATTATAATACTCAGGATATTTACTTAAAGAAGACGCAAGTTATTTTTTTTTTGAAGACTGGATTTAGTGACTCTTCAAGAAAAACAAAGTTCTTTTCTATAAGAGGCTAAACATTTACATAATTGCTCCCTTTAAACATACAACTATTATATATATAATATATTCATAAATTCTCAACAGATGTTCTATAATTGCCGGGTAAGCCCTGTTATTCTTAAACTCCCCATTGTAGGACCGTTCGAAAGGTTAACCATAAATCGTCTTTATTAGGGATGTCTTCGCTACAAATGCTGAAGTCTTTTTTTGGATTTGACCATTTTGCCATAAACCAGAGTTATGACCTACGAAAAAGGCGCAGTTATTTCATTCCGATCTTAAAAGGGGCACGGAACGAAGTCCAAATGATGACAGTGATGATGAACCGAGTTGGAGTCAAGTCCATTTTATTTAAGCAGTTTGTGGAAGAGGTTCTGCGAGTTTCCCGCTAGTTTGGTCGTACAGCGCTCCAGTAAATTTAAGGCATACGGGCATTTTCCAGATTGATGGACGTTGGAGAACAGGAGAACGAGTTTTTAATTTACAAAGTTAAGTCTTATGAAAGATAAACCCGTTTTAGTTCAATTGGCCAGATCGTAGAGAAACCTTATTGCTATTCTTGAGGCAACTGTTATAATGTAACGATTATAAAAATATGTCATCTGTATTCTTATTTTTAAACTTTTTTTGAAGTATCTAGGGGCTTTCGTCTGCTTACCCAACAAGGAGAATTCTATGGTCTCCCCATCTTAGAAGGGGGAATCTAAAGCTAAATTTAAAATACTTATTTAGTTCCATTAAAAACAAATGGTTATATTTGAGCCAAGCGTTTGCGGAAGCTGGAAGCCATCTCTAGAGGCCTTTGGTACCTCCATATTTATTTATTTAGTTATTTTGTATCTTTCTCAACCTATCTGCCCCGGTCTCCCTTGGTGGTCCTGATAATTGCACACATGTCAGAAGATTTAAAAAAAAAAAAAAAAAAAGTCCCTACCAATTAACCCCGGTGGACTGTTTACTATTTTCATAGAAAAACAGATTCCCAATAACAGATCGGTGTTTTGTGATCTTGTTATTGAACAACAGAACTGGAAAAGACCTGATTGGTCCCAGATGTTTAAAAAAAAGAGATACTTCGTAACGAAGGTTCTCGCAGCTGCGAACCCAGCGTATAATGCAACGTATGTTATCAATACCCTTTAAAAGATTGACCGCAGCTTTTATTCCCCCCCCCCCGATAAGGGGGATAAACATCCGTCACAAATCTAACAAATATTTAATTATTAACCCTTTAAAATCCACGTTGGTTATTGAAATACTAAATCATAGTAACCCTCTCTCTTAAAGTTACTGGAGTGCTCCTCCTACCTGCATCAACTTAAATATTCATTAAATATCCATCCCGCTCATGCGCCAAAGCACTCCCCATGATATCAATGATTGCTGAACTATGTAAGCTTGAGTTGAGCGGCAGCCAGACGCACTTGCGGCGACTGAACTCTCCGCTCTTCAAGTTAAGGACGTGAACTAGTAAAACATTATAGGGAGTGCGACCGCATGAAACGTGGCCGTTTATAGGTCAAGTGTTCCTAACGTTCATACACGTAACACCCACACAAGCTTATTTTAATCTAGATGACCTTGCGGTCAATTGAAGATACATTTCTCTCCTGTACGAAACCATTAGCTATCCACCTGGTTGAAAGAACTTGGTTGGCACATAATACATTGAACTACGCTGCGTACATTTTACAAGCAATTTAGATCATTGAGATATCTAGCTGCAAAAACAGATTCATATATATATATATATATCTCTATATATAGAAAGCAAAGCAAATTTGAACCCAACACCAATGCAAAAGCCCAGAATAAAGAAATAAAATCATGAAAATCATTACATTTATGAGAAATATATGTCTGGTAAGCTGTGGCGGCAGACCAATATCTGAATTTGGCTTTTTGTGAATGTGGCCGAGAAGGTTATGTGTTCATGAAGGTACAGGTTTGTGATCAAATAACAGAAATTAAATTGTTTATTCGATACAGAATTCTAGGGACTTTTGAGTAGATGATTATGAGAAGTCCTTGCGCAATAATCTTGAGAAGCAGGTGAAAGTACTTAATTCTGGGGGGGGAGGGGAGTTTAAGACTTTTTTCGATGGAACTGGCCTATGTGTATTTATCATTTTCCTTTATGTTTACTGGAAATAAGGAAATACGATTCAGTGTTTTTGAATCCGATTCGCTTTAAGAAATATAAGGTGTATTAATGTTGCGTGCCTTTTGTGGCTTTTTTGGTGATTTCCCCCAAAAGGTATGTTTTTTTCTGGTAAATGCCCCAGAAAAATCGCCAAATGTTTGAGAATAGGAATCCAGACTTATAACAGGGTCATTTAGCCAAACCACTTAAAGAGAAGAAAGGGAAAAACATGATTTTTACTTTGATTGTTAGATTGCACACTTACAGTAAAGATGGAAATTAAAATGCCGGCAGCAGAGAGTACTGTATCGCTAATGGTTTCTGCGTTTTTGTAGGGGTACATAATGCTCTCGTCCTCACAGTAAAATCCTCTCTTGAACGGCTCGATTCCATTAGTTTCAATTATCAGGAAAGGCAGGCCGGCTAGCGAAAGAGCAAAAGAGCAGGAGAAAGAGAGAAAAGAAACAAAAACATTGTAATTCCAGAACTTATTGTACATTTTATAAATAAATGCAACATCGCAGACCTTCTGGGACCATGCGAAACCCCTTGGAATTAAGGAAGTTTTTAATAATGTAGAATTTTGTCAAAGAGTTTGGTATTCTAAGACATGCTTCCCATGTGGGTGACTATTGGGCACTTGGTGGCCTTCAAGAAGCCCTTTTTTCGATTACGTGTTAGAATGTTGTGTCTTTGTGTGGCTCTAAAACCCAAACGACCGTCGCTCCCGGAGGTAGCATAGTCCCGTGGCTCCTTGACTATTGCAAACATTTCACTTACAGACAATAACGGCACCAACACGCATAACGCAAGAAGCACCGGCATTTTTACAGTGCTTTTCTTTAACTCATAGCTGATGCTTTGGTCATTGCAGAAAAAGCCCCGCTGGTAGGGCGTACCGGACGTATTCAGCACCACTGCTGGGAGAAAAACTGCGAGGACAAACGGTGAGACATCACAATCATGGCAATCTCGGGCTTTCTAGCTTCTCTTTATAGAGGATCTGTCACCTTTCGCTTTGTGCCTTGTTGGGTCTGGCATGGAGACATCTCCATGATGATTCAATTGGAAGCCCTACGCTCCCCTCTCTTTCTTTTGTTTGTTTCTAAAGCTTCCAGAACATATAAAATTCCACCAAAGATACAGAATAAAGAATCAGGAATAACCATATATATTTAATGGAAATTGACTCCCCATCATCCACCCCCCCGCCCGAAGTTGAGATTTTGGGAAAGGTGACAGATCCACTATATACAATAATTATTAATATAAGTAATGGTCTTATTAACTCACGGTACAGTATGAAATGAAAACACTTGAGGTTTATTAACAGATGCATTACTCCTCTGGTACACAGCAAGTGAAATATGGCAGCGAAGGACTGAATAACATCATTCTATTGCGGACAGACAAGCTTTCCAGAGCTCGGAAAATAAATCTATAAAAATTTACTCATCTCCATTTCACTACCTAAGCATTTATAAGTCAGGCCAACTTGGCTCAGCGAAGTCCTTTCTGGGCCAACAGAAGAAAAAAAATCCAAGGCGGATAGTTCTCTTGTGAAAACCCCCCCCCCAAATAACTAATAATACGTAGTAATAATAATCCAACGTGTCTTTATTGACGTGGTTTCCAACAGGTTACCATCTTGGTGATACAGAAATCCAACCATCCGCCATGACGCTCAACTGGTTATGCCAACCAATATAGGTCTCTTGGTTAGGGAATGTAGAGGAATTAAGGTTGCCACATGCCTCCTCAACAAATGTTTTTCACGTGACAGGTCTTTAAGACATATGTTAGGAGAACGAAGCTCATTGGAATGTTAACCACTTAATCTCTGGTAGACAGCGGTGTGACAGTCTACACATCCTCTGTTTTCTTAGCCAAAAAAGAATGATACTTTAATCTTTTCAGTACTACCAGAAGGATCGACGACTGAGTGAGGCTTCTTTGCTACTCACCTTAAGTATTTTCAGATGTTATTCCAAGGAGTAGCTGGAATAAGAAGTTTCGTAGAATTCATTCTCCAACAGTCAGACGATACATGGGCTTCGTTATCTGAACCTTCAAACTGTTAGGTATAGACATCAAATGCCTCCTGGGTAACCCCAGTAAATGCATGGAGAAAATTTGAGAAGAAAAACTGGAGAGGGACAGGATTCTGAATCTATAGAGAACGGATTTTGGGAGCGAGCCTACTTGGGATCTCCACGTTACCTACTGAGTTGTCTACCGTGATTTAAAGTTCTACCCAAAGCCAACAGCCCCTAACTTACAAGAACCTAGAAGGCACCGTCATAACACTTTTGGTTTTGGTTAGGTTAGACTTGTGGTCCAAAAGGATGTATTCAATTTGCAACCAACTTTGATGAAGTAGCCTCAAACTTCTTTGGAAACATTTTTTTCGCTTTTGCATTCATGCCAGGCCAAGTAGGAAGAATCCTACATTTAGGAATGGGTTTTTTTGAGGTTACACCTAGGATATAACCTGTGGTCTACTCTTCATGTGGAACCTCGCTTAAGTTTATTTGCCCTTTACCTTATGGTCACCCCTCCCCCCTTTGTCGTCCTTTGGCATCCGTTTGCCCCAGACATGCTTTAACTGTGATATTACAGTCTACTTTCCTAGCGCTGGTTAAGAGCCATTATGTTCTCTGTAATCTTATCACCGTGACAAAAGGTTATTAGCGTAAGTGGCTATGACCCTGAGTGCAATAGACACTGTTACAAAGTAGCCTTTGCTTCCTCATTATGGACATCCCATGACATGCTTATTACAACGTCCCATCCGCTTGGTGGTACTTGAATTAAGGTGATTATCCCCTGCCAAGCACATGTTTGGCCATCAAGCCAAAGAAAATCCTTTTACCGTCTTTGGTATCTTGAAATATAGCTTCATGAATGCTCCGGTACTTCTCGCACTCTCTAACAAATTGACTACTTGCCTGCTTTACTCTTTCATTTAAAGTTATTTTAGGTAACACTGTTTGCTTTCAGGCCAGGACACTATTGACCAAGGAAACAGTTAAATCTGCCCCAAATTGACTTTCCACTAATTTCACCACTATAAAGTTAAGCAGGCGCACGGAGACTGGAAATTTCTCTTTAATCTTTAATATTTTGTAGTGGTTAAATTTTTGGGATCAGGCCCAATCAACGGGGGGGGGGGGCGACAAAAAAATAGAGAGCGAGAAAAAAAAAAAAAAAAGACGCCAGATTCCGTAGAAATCGTCTGGCAAGCAATACCTGCCTCGGGACGCACATAGTAAATATTATGATTTCATGCATGTGACAAGGGTGCTATTTTAGGCCACTATAAGCTACTGGTCTTGGGGTATGTATAAACCTCGTTTAGTTTGTAATATATGCTCCGATTATTGAAACTGGCACGAAGCCTGAGTCGCTGGAACTGCTTGCATTTTTTTTTTGGTTCGCGTTAGATCCTTTGAAGGCAAACCATTTCTGAGCACATTATATCTGTGAATACACCCACATATAAGTCTATTTTTGCTAGAATTCTTTCTGTTCCTTTACCACCCTGACTGTGTGACTGAACAATCGTACGCATATAAAATGCATGTGTTCATTTATTTAGTCTGAACTGCACATATTACTCTAATCCGTTAAAAAATAATGAATTTCAGATGTTTAACACCATTTCTTAATTTAAACAGCAGCTAACCAAAACGAAAACACGACTCTTGAGCTGCAGCTTCTCCTTAAAAAAAAGCATTATTATTATTTTTTTTATATTTTTTTTTATTATTTTTTTTATTTTTTTTTTTTTTTACCAAAAGCCCATCTTTGTAAATATGTATTGCTAGGCAATACCTTCTAAATTTAAGACTCAATTAAACTGATCTCAGGATGGCGTAGGAAAGAACTGGGCATAAAGCTTAAGGTTACAACTAGCATTTTCTTCCCCAGTTTTGTCAGTGTTTTTATTGTATACAGAAAAAAAAAGCCTTCTTCGGTAGGAACAGTTGCCACCTGCATAAATACCATACTGTACCGTAATGGTATCGCCATGTAACAAAAACAAGAACTAGAAGCTTAAGGGTTTAATAAGAAAAAAATGGAATCCTACAAAAAAACGTCACTAATCATTGAATAAAACGCCCAAAAAAAACAGACGTGTATTACATGAAAAAATAGACTTTATATGACAATTATTGCTTATAAATAGTAATTTAGATTAAAGTCATTTTAACGTTAGGTATAGGCTATAGATATGTAAATAATAGGAAAATGGTTCTTAAGGATCCTGTATCTCCTCCTTTGAGTTGCTGAATCTTAAAATAAGATGTTACCCGGCCAGAAGAGTCACAAAGACAGTCTGTATTATCGGCTAAGAAAATTTCAAAATCTCCATGAAAATCCTCTAGCAGCTTTTTTTTTAACAGACAAAAGTTGATTGATGCTGACAGAATGGGACCCTCAATGCAAGCGCCCTCTAAAGGGGTCTATAATAGGGATGGTATTTAAAAGCTTTGTAATTATGCTCACATTTGCTCAGTCACCTGGTTCAATAGGAATTCTGCCATGCTAAATCCCAAGTCTTTGTCCCGTGGCACGCAGGTTTGTGTGGATCACAAGGGGATCCTTTCTTTTTCCCACGGGAGGGATTTCACTACTGGTGGCTCTGAAGCTGACCTCCATTCACCGTATGCTAACTCCCAAAAAAGACAAAAGCATTGGCTGTGAAGGCCCCATTGTGTGTGTTCCAACATTTTAATGGCTGGTCATGTTTAAAGAAAAAAAAAATTGCTAGTATCGAACAGGTTAAACTCCAGCTACAAGGGGTACAGACGTCAGTCACTTTACATAGAGGACAATGCGTACAGTGTTTCATGGCAGAAGTAAAGATGGACAATTCCAAATGTCTGCTTTCAGAATTCTAGTTACAATGACCTGTCCCGCTGTCCTGCCGAAGCTAAATAGAATGTTGAGAAAATGGACTTCAACAAGCTCAAGGGGGGGGGGCGGTCTCTTTTGGATTCATTGTCGTCAAGTGCCAACAAAGACTTCTCTGTTCCCTCAATTAGAGTTGGATATGAATGCCAAGGAACATAATTTTAGCAGCCCATGGAAGAACATTGATTCCTTGCTCAATACGGAATTCTACATTGGGGAAAAAAATGCTACAAAATGTAAACTACAATTTTAAGCACCCTTATTTACCTTGAGCTTGGGCAGTTGAAGACCAAGCAAAAGCATGGCTACCTTGACCCTGAAGAGGCGCCTGAGTTCCAGTGTTTTGTTGGATGTCCTAATGATGAAGGTCTTCTCAGATCCATGACACATGAAGCAATTTTTAAAGGCCGAGACACTGGCGTGGCTTCTGTTCTCTACGTTAAAGCGTATTATTGTGGCTGTCAAGCTGAAATGTGGCTGTGCCCATCAATCTTTACTTTGCAGCACAATGGGGGTACTTTACGCCCCTCCTTCTATACCCAATTTTTCCTGCCCCTCCACTAAACATAAAGATTCACAGTATGGGAAAATCATTCCTGCCTATGAAGATAGCAAGAGATGCAGAGAACCCTATCCCTCCAGAATAATCGAATGGTTCACGCAGCCTCTGAAAGCTCTAATTAATCAGACAGTGAACTCTTTACCAACTCAAGATTTGCCTCTTTTCAATAAGTTTACAATACAATATCCTGAAAGACAAGAATGCTTCAGACACCTCGTGAAGAGAACTAGTTCCTGGCAGCCGCTTGGTACTTACGGGATTGTGTGGCTTGTAATTACATGCAGGTCTCATGCCAAAAAGCCTGTTGATAGAGGGAAAAATAAATCCCTGCTCGACAGGCTTGCTTGGGAAGGGATTTTAACACTAGAATAACCAGGACTTTTTAGAAAATAAAAAAAAAATACCAAATGTTATGCCTTATGGGTACCAGAGGGACGAGGAGCATATTGGAGACCATTTTGTGGCCATCAAACAGTTAAATCTGTTTGGAAAGGGTAGACCAGGCTAAAGATGTTTATTGGGAAAATGGGGCATATGATTTGCTTCAAATTCCCTTTGTTTCTAAGTTCTATGAAGAGTTTGATGCTGTTGAAATGCTATTTTAACGTCACCGCCAAGTGAATTACTTTGATCATCCACGAGAAAATCGTTCACCGTAGATCTGAAATTTTTTCAATGGCACACAAGTTTGGGAAGTGGTGGAGGGTGCCTGACCAAAGAATGTAGGGCATTAGATTCTAAGAAGTCTTTTAAATGGGGGGGGGGAAGCAAAGACCTGCAACAAAACTGGAAAATGAAGCTTTGGCAATGAACGGGTTAATATTTGTCTTGAGCCGGCACCATCTAATCACTTTTCACCAAGACCTCCAGGGATAAAAAAAGGCTGATATTTTCTTTTGTCAGCGCAGGCTCCAGATAAAAGTTATGCTGACAGATTGCAGAGTTATTGTCTGCAGAGACAGTGGCAGTGGGAAAATCGCAACAATTTAACCATCTCAGTCATAATATTGCAGTGTTTGGCCATAATGATACAGCGGCAGTCAGACCAAGGCAGAGATGTGACGCAAGAGACCAATGCCAGACAGGAATAGTAAACAGCAATTCACATGAGAAGCTTGGCATGAGGTTAAAGCCTGTGATACAAACTCTGTATGGAATAAAGGCTCGTACACAGAGGTTATACTATAAGTATTGATGTTGAACTATAAAATAGTTTTCATTTAAATAAACATTTTAACGCATGTTTAGTGGGGGAAAGGAGAAAGCATGGAGCTCTGCAGTGGAAATGAGTGTCTGAAGGCTCTGGGAGGAGTAAGTGTAAGGCTGTGCAGGAAAGGATGCAACACAAGGTTCTGAAGGGGAGGAGACATCACAAGGTTCCGCAGGGGAGGAGACAGCATAAGTTCTGCGGGGGAGGAGGCAGCACTAAGCACTGCATGAGGGAATGAGCTGTAAAAAGCACTACAGAGAGAATGGAAAGCACAAGGCTGTGCAGAGGAATGGTGGCATAAGGCTCTGTGGAAGTGATGAAGATGGAATAAACAGATCCAGGTTCCTAGAGCAACAAGGGTCCTAACGACCTGAATACACCTAGAGGAATAGAAAATACTGGTACCTGCTTCCCTCTTAGCAGTGTTGTACTGTTTAAACAGCTGCCATGTTTACTTAGCGCTGCTTGTCAAATCATAACTTTTATCACAAGAAAATAATATGGGCAAAAAAAAAAAAACTGCGTCAAATTTTTCTACCTGAGAAAATACACAGAAGGTTCAGGCAGGCTCAGCCTTCAGCCGAGCCATTAACATATCCCATATCCCCTTGGGAGCAGTTTATCCAGTTACTATATTACCCATTAACTAATTTATTATCAGTTTATGAACACATGCTAACCGACAGATGCTTATATCGCAAACGGCTAAGGAAAACTCCCCTAACTCCCTGACATTTTCGGTTTTCTGAGAAATGGAACTTTAGCTAAAGCCTGCCTTTAAAATGAACGTAATTTCAGCTTGCAACAAGTGATTGATGTGTATTACCAAGTATATTAACATGTTCACTGCTGCGTGACAATGTTAATTATCCTGGAAACTGCCAGGGTTGAATTTCCCATGAGATATTTCAGGCAAATGGCTTTATAAGGCACAGCAGCTAAAAAAAAACAACAAAAAAAAACATGAAAACACCCCAAAAAAGTGAAAAAATCTATGAAGTTTGTTCAGTAATTATCACACACACGCTGCCGCTGGTACGTTTGCCCTCTAGTAGCTAAGAATCTAGGCTCTGAGTAATACAATGCAGTTAAATAAAGCCTTTGTGTGTTTATCTAGCAGATTAAGATAAAACAGGAGCGTTGAACACAAAAAAATTCCATTAATAAAATAGCAGCATAAGTCGCACTACCACTAAAAACTTTCCACCAGAAAGTGCCACCAGAAAGTCTAATAGCCTTGATAGGATGCCATCTTTAAAGAACTGGCATGACGACCTTGGCAAACGACCTTGGCGATCCAGTTCCTTGGAATAACATCAGATTCCCAGGGCCGAAACGCGATGGATTTAAGTACAAATCCTACAAAACATCATTGCAACTGTTTTGCAAGCCAAGGCACAAAAGACTTAAAGAAATCCGCAATCTAGCCGCTGTTTTTTTTGATGGTCATAAAAAGTTCAAAGTACAATCATAAAAAAAAAAAAAGACGCAATGACCTTATAGAAATGATTGCCAAGTCGCTTTCAATAAAGGGGGGAAAAAAATGTAATCCAATTTGCTGAAATGTAACTGATATCCAAGCACAGGGTAGGCAGAACAAGGTAGAGATCTCCAGAAGCCGCCTTGGCCGACTCCATAATCCTTGAACCTACCTCTGATGGAAACATCAGAAGAAGTAGGGGTTTTTTTTTCTTCTCAACATATTCTCCACCAAAGAAAAACAAACGACAATCATACCCCGGACAGGTTCAAATAAAATCTAGAATTTCTGAGCGGGGAAATCGTACAATTAACTTTTGAACACCCATTTGTTTTTTACAGAGACCCAGTCTGATCTACCAAAGAAATATCTCGGCTTCCATGCCAAGTTTCTGCTGTCCCGTTGAAAGGAACCATTGTTTGTATCCTTGAGCTTTTACTTTTCTTAGAACCATGAGCTTTACTCTAACGTATCCTGAACCTGAACCCCGATGACTCCTTAACGGCGAAAATGCTTCAACAGCGTCGAGCGCTGCCAGCAGGTTTGTGGTCCAGAACAGGCCTGGAAACCTTAGAACTCGGACACGTAATATTCCAAAAACAATCTTTCATGGAAAGGAAATCAAAAAAAGAATTTCAAAGCAAAAAAAAACCCCCAGAAAATAAGGATTAGCAGAATTTAGTGGAATGAAAGAAAGTTCTTCAATCCTTCTGTGTAATATCTTAGCGTAGTAGAGATGGTTACCAAAAATAATGTATTTTACGCAAACATGGGGAAAAAATGGGCAAATTGTTCAAATGTATGCAAAGCTGAGGTTTTGATTAAATTATCACTTCCATCCCCTTATAAACGCATGGGGAAACTAACAACGCTCCTCCATGCTCACGCACCAAACGCACCCCCATTGATTTGTCCCCAAACACATCCTTTGCTATGAAAGCTACAGTTTCCATATAAAGTAATTGACCCAAAAAGCTCCAGAATTCAAACAAAAACAAAGGAAGAGCCTCTAAAAGATTGAGTTGTTATCTCCTGGGGGAAAATTGTTTATTTCTTAAATGCGACTTCACGCCATCTGGATGGTGGGTTCTGCATTCATGGATGGACTCTACTCATCTATCATGGGTGGACATGTTCCACCGAGTATGTATTCGTCAACTCCTTGGCCAGACTTGTAAGCGCAGAAAGAAAAGCATCAAAATAGCGCTTTATCTGGGAATAAGCATTCACATAACAGCACAAGAAAACCGACTCCCCATACTAATCGCTCTGCCATTCAACTTCACGGCCATGTGAATGGAGCGCTGACAATGGGCCAGATTCGCATTCAACGTTCCGCACAATGCTAAGCTCTTTCACTCCCGAAAAAAAAAATGCAGCTTTCACGGCCTCGTTAGTAAACGTTTATAAAATAACACTGGAATTCAAGGACAAAAACAACAAAAAAAATAAATTCTCTTTCAACAAAACTATGTGCAAACACCCCAAAAAAAACAAAATCCTTTAAGAATGTCTAATGTATCCTCCCAGATGCGGAGATATCAAAGGTGGGATTTTTCACGAGCAGGATATCCAAAATGATATAATCTAAAGATTTATTTGAGTAAAATTAAAAATATTTAGCTTTTACAATGTGCCAAAAGTTTTTTTTTTTATCTGAAGGCTTCATGGTTTCATCCGAGGACGGATTTTGAGTATCTGTTGGAATGCAAGCGGTTTGGTTCACAATGACGGTAATGCAGACCACGGGCTTTCTTGGCCCGTTGCTACGGATACTGCGTGGAAACAATAACCATTGTGGACACCTTTGAAAAGGGGTCGGTGGGAAAAAATAACTGGCATTCGCTTCGGTTATTGGCATCGGCGGAGGTATTTCAATGGCCAATAAAAACCGCACAGTACAACGTCCTATTCACTTTTCAAAGATACTAAATTAGATCAGGCGGTTGAAAGGGACATTGTTGTCGGGAGGTGGACGGGCTCCTTCGCGGGTTCCCTCCTTTATTTCCTAATCAAACAGCCGAGCGACGCTGTAAAATAACGTATATCCGTTTACAAGAGTGTACGATGCGTATTGGCAGTCAAAGGGTTAAAGTTTGCGGCCCAAAAGCGTTATGAACATAGAATTTGCCAGCGTCTAGTCGTCCCGTTTCTCCCGCTGTAAAGACTCAAACTTTAATCAGTCGTTGGTCTCAGAATGAGGAGCCGGATGCCTATCCCATGCATGTTTAAATCCCCTCACTGTATTACCCTCTACCACCTCTGCTGGGAGGCTGCTCCACTTAGCCACCGCCCTCTCAGTAAAGTGAACCTTCCTTATTTTACATCTAAACCATGTGTCGATGACACAAGCAGGATTTGGGGGTATTAGGGCTTTAAAAATAGCACAAGCCCAGCTTACCGATCCAGTTTCATGCAGGATGTTTGATACGCTGCGCCGTCCAAGCAATCTACCCCCTTGTATCTGGGCTTCCAAGCGTATCATTTACAGAAGAACTTAACGGCACATTAATAACGCTTACGCTCCTGTTATAGATATGCTTACATGGCTGGAAGACGACCAATTTATTTGCATGCCCTGCTGTAGATTTGGGGATTAAATAATTGTTGTAAGAACCAGATGAGGTAATTCTAACTGTGAAACGCCAAGAGGTGCCGCAGCAGCTGCAGGCTGTAGACCACCTGCTCTGGGTACGCTCCCTTGATTCAGCTAACCCCCCGCACAATAAATCACATAATAAAACATACAGAGTGTGTCTGTTCGCCAATGCGTGGGTTTAGCCGGTGACATTGTCATGGAGCCAAAAGTGAGCCTTTTGGCTTCTGATAAAATCAATGGCTTGTGGGTGGGAGAGAAAAAAAAAAAAAGCTTGCGGCCACTATGTAATCTGGGCACGGGGTAAACCGAGTGGCACGTGGGGCCAAATCCTTTCAAAGCTTATGTACGGAGCAAGAAATGCGAGCACAAGTACTGAAACGCAACTGGGTGGCTATCACTAGCCCCATCACCCAAACCTGATTGTCTTCCGTCATTGTTGGAATACAACTCCCAATATCCTCGGCCACACAAAAAAAGCTAAAACATATACAGGTAATAGGGAGTTGGGACAGCTAAACCACACTAGGTTTAATAAAATATAAAAAAATAAATAAAATAAAAAAAAATAAAAAAATATATATAATATACAATATATATCATATATTGATATACTGCATAATATAAAAAAATATGAAAAATAAATAAAATCAAAATAAATATAATATACAATATATATATATCATATATTGATATACTGCATAATATAAAAAAATTATAAAAAAATTGGCACAAAAACAGAATTTTATTGCAAAGTGCTATTCTTTACCGTCCTGGCACTGAAGAGGTCAATCGCGAACCAGCCCTGTTTAGCTGCACAGGCCCGCAATAAGTGCTCTTTGTATTAGAGGATTAAAAGCGGAAAGATTTTTTTTTTTCTCCTTTATTTGCTTAAAAAAAAATGTCTCTTTGACACATCAATGCAGCGCTTTCCTGTCAGCTGTTACAACAAAAACTTTCAGATACTACGCGACTTAGGTAGAGCTGGAAGCCGGCCAGGACGCCCGTTGAATAATTGGAAATAATTCTGTCATGTACCAAAGCTGCGTACAGAAGGCAGGAAACAAAAACGGTATTAAATAAAGGGGGGGGGGACTTGTTTTAAGAGGATATAACCACAAATGCACTTTATGTGTACAATAAACGATGACAAAACATTTCACTTTCTACCACGCCTGACAAATGAATTGTATATACCGGGTTTAGAGAAAGGGACACTCCAGCCATAATATGCATGACAGCTGAGGGGCCCCTTGAAATGTTTGCGTGGTCCCTGTTGCATATGCATGGGGGGGCTCTATATGATCCCCCCATATGCATTTGCCCCGTTCCCTGCCTCCCGCTTCTTAGCTAGCAGGAGATGTGTTCGGCCACCGCCTGCCTGGTTGTATGCTCACCACTAGTCATCTCCACTGCTGGCCCTGCAAGGGTTCCCGCGGGAGGTCTAACAAGACCCCCTGTGCGCACCTGCACAAAGCATCAATAGAAAACGCTTTCCTACCACTGAATCTGGTGTGGAAAACCGGACCATGGAGGGGAGCGTGGCTCTGCAGCTGCAGCTTCTCCTTCATAGGCATTCTTCTTCATTGGCGAGGCTTGCCTGGTTAGACGGGTCCCTTTAAACTCAACTGAATGCAGATTGACTTGATTGCTCTCCACGCAAAGTCCGATGACAACACTTTCTTGCACTGGTTCCAGAATACATGTTTTTTTCTCTCTGAGCCGAAGTGTAAGTATGTATTTTAGCTACTTTGTAACTAACCTCAAAAGCCAAAACAAGTCTTGTGGCCGATGTCGTGTTTACAGTTGACTTAGACGGTTCCAAGAGGAACTCATTATCAACTTGCATCCCTAGAACCTTAAGACAAATATTCCTGCTTTCAGGAGATCCTGCCAACCCGAGAAATAATATTTATCAGTCCACGTGGCATGAAAACCGGTTGGGTTAGCCTTAGATCATTAGATATTAACGTTGAAAATGGTTTTCCACCAGACACGATCTTCTGCTCCGTTGATCAATGTGGTGTTCTTGGTGATGTTCTACTGTGAATGTGGTAGTTTTGGTACGTTTGATGAAATCTTAATGGGGTTTTATACTCAGATTTAGAACCCCCCACAAGGTCTAAAGAGAGTAAGAATGATGCACGAAGAGCGATTCAATGACATGTGGAGCACATCTAACTATCATTATTACGTTCAGTTATGTGGAGTTGTATATTAGGAACAAGGTCACTTCAAGAATCAGAAATCATATTTCATTTTAAGAAGGATGAGTATCAGGTTTCCAAGTTCTAGCGAAGCCGGAGCGTCAGCTGGAGGACCTTGATGCTCCGAAATTTTTTTTTCCGAGCCAAGTTCTGACAAATGGTAGGTTTGAAAGCGCAAATAAAATATACATTGATTTCCAGGCGAAGCAGAACATTCACCACCATGTTTTTGTTGAGAACGTCAGGAATGTCTCATGTTTTTTGAAGTGAACCCCCTTTTAAAACAAAAATTAGGAGGATCCTGTTTCCGTTTGAGAAAGAAAGCCAAAAAAGGGGGTTTTTTTAAGAAAAATTTACTTAAAAAGTAACTGGAATTTCAACCACAAAGAGAGTTTTTTACCTGGATTTCCCGTTGGACCTTTTCTAGAGTTTCGTAGAGAAGGCACGGCAAATTCAAGTCCTCAGTGGCCCATAATGGGCCATGATTAGGGGGTTACCCCAGCCTCAACAAGGATGTGTGGGTATTACCGGAATCTAAGACGGGACGAAGGACTGAGCCTTTACATCAGGAAAAAATGAGGCGACTAGACGGGCCGAATTGGGGCTGATCTGCCAATAAATTCAACATTTAATGGATCTATTGGTTCTGTTCTTCCAAATATATCGAGGTTGTGAACAGCTTAGATTTAATGACAATCACAGGGGCTGCTACAATCTCTAAATGTGTGATTCCTTAAATTTTTTTCTCCTCGCCAATTTGTATACTAAACAATGACCCAAGTCTAAGAATGACGCCTATTCCTTGAGATCAACCTTGGTTCCGACTCAACATGGCAGCTGTGGCACTTACGAGTCCAACAGCAATCCCATGAAGAGTAGCGCGCAAGCAGTTTGGCTGTAAAGGCTCTCATCGCCGGCTGAAACTTGGCTAACTCTTCAAGAACTCGAAGGGTTGGCTTCTTCCCTCACTTCACATCTCTAAACTAAAATCATTCCAGATGTTCCTCAGCAAATTCTCCACCGCTATAAAGTAGGAAAAAGAAACGTTTTTTTTTTTGTAAATATTATTAAAAGGGTGGGCTTAAATTAGTCCAATATGCTTCATAGCATCAGTCAAATACTTGAGATTTTCCGACTACTCTAGATTTCACGGTAACATCTCAAGAAAGGTTTTGTTTGAAGTATATTTGCCGTGGTGAGCAGAAGGGTGGGTTCAGTAATTTTAGATGCCTAGTCCTAAGAAGAACGTTGGCTGATCCAGAGATGGACAGTGGGAGTTGTAGTCCACCTCAGATTCATTGATACTCAAGTAGTGGCATACTTGGACCTCTGGTGCAGCTGGACATTCTCTGCCAGCTCTTAAGATGACCTGTTAGACCTCCAGAAAAGCAATATGGCGGCAAGGATAGGCAAATTAATTAATGGTGTCCATTAAATTAGCTGTATGACTGTAGACAAGTCCACATCAAAAAGTGATGCTTTTCAGAGGTCTCGGTTTCTATGGCAACAAGCTATTAGTAGCTGCTTTTGTGTCACGTGACAATTAAACATTCCCTGGAAACTAATGAACGAGGCAAAACTTAACAGCCCAAAAGGCCAAGCTGATATATATTTTTACATCCATGTAGGCCCTGCTGCAGTCGTTAAGCACGGCCGGCTCCTCGCGAAGGCATCCGTGAAGACGCAAAGACAAGATAACAAAAATAAGACACCTTCTGGTTCCGTCTGAGGAATTTGGCCATAATGAAGGTCTGGCATCAGTAATTAAAACACTCGCCTCCCCCCTGGCAAAAGTCAACAATCCCTGGGTGACAGGTCTGCCCTTATTGATTTACTGCTCAGTGGTCAGTTAGTTCCACATGAAGGAAACCACAGTAGTCCATACTTGAGTTACTGCAACATTGTGGCGGCCATTAATGATTTAGTATTCTTTTTTTTAAAAGGTAATTGTGTTTTAGAGAGGCGAGGAACGACCAGCAGATTAAAAAAAACTAATCTGCTTATAGGTAAAATACCAAATGGTAATCTGACCTAGCCCTGTAACATGTATAAGCGAATTGGTAAGAAGAATGTAAGACACGTCCCCATCTAACCTATGATTAGGGGTCCGTTTAAGCTCTCTGGGATGACCCTTGTTAATACACAGTGATTTCCCATAGAGGAAATCTTCAATAAAACGGTTTGTATAGTAAATGTAGCTAATCATTTAACCCTTTAAGGTGTAAAGCTTTTTCAACTACATTATTGCAAAATGATTACAGGGGGAGTAACAGAGCACCTGCAGATGATGACAGCTACCTGCATAGCACACAGAGAAGTGTGCTGAGTGTGCTGGGAGTTGTAGTTCATCAGCAGCTGGACAGGTTCAGGGTGTCTTGCCAGTCAACGTCGTCAGCTCCATGCTATGAATATGAAAGAGTTTGACAGCTTCTAGAAAACAAATCTGAAACGTATTATCCCTTCTTCAGGATTCCGACTGACTGTCAACAAGCGCCTCTATTGTCTGCCGCCACCTGATATCAATTCCAGATACAATATTTGGGGATCCTGTTTCGTGCCCATAGGCAATAACCACCAGTCAGCCATAGGCAGCGACAGGGGAACTCGCCCATGCGATTTTACAAGGAGAACTGCATCTGTATAGTTCAAAAATAGCTGTGCCCTGCGCAAAGGTGTCTAATTTCAACAAGAAACAAAAAAAACGTCTCGGATCTGAAAGTAAATGAGATAAGGAGCTCACAGGTAAAGGATAGAGATCAGCTGCTGATCAGGCCCTATACTTAAGAGGTTTACATAGACTTACCTTCTATCCCTTATTTCATGGAATTAAGAAAATGATGCTTTTATCTCTAAGACTTGCTTCTAACCCTCTGATCAACAATAAGTTGTTTTGCTAAGGTGTTCCCCAAGCCCTTCTCATTCAGAAGTTTAATCAGGATCTCCCTGTCCTGTTCTGATGTTAGACATTGTACAGCGCCACGGAATATGATGGCGCTGTATAATCAATAACTAATAATAAGGAATCAATATCTTGAGTTTTAATATTATCAGAGTAACATAACAATAATGCTATGGGATGGTTTGGTTATTGGGACGCCATCTGAGTGCCTGGGGATGCTGAGACTTGTAGTTGCTTCCTGTGGATTTTGTTATTTTGCAGCAAAATAATTCAAAATTCCATAAAGTTTACTACCACTTCAATTGATTCATCATGCTTAAAGACGAAGTCAAGGACTGATTTAGACCTGAGTCCTACATCATGGGCACATTAGATGGCCAAAAGGTTCTAATCCGCCATCAAATTCTACATTTCTATGTTTAAAGAACATTTATAACGTACTCATTAGTATACCTTCTCAAGCACCACTTTTATTTTTATTTATATATTTATTTTTTTAATATTCCCCAACAGTAAAGGCAGCAATTTCCACAATTAATGGAACCCAGCCAAGAAAGCTTGTATATCAAGGGGACACTTACTAAAAAAAACCCTAAATCCTTCCAAGTTTCACCATTCTCAATTACATCACACAATGCAAACCAGATGTCATTAATGCAATGATTTACGAAAACACCTCCGTCTTAGAAAACTCAGAATGTAATCTAAGAAAATCCCCCCCAAAAAGTTCAAAGGGTATTATCATTAATTACCAAAAATATTAATTTTGAAGTTCACTAGGACTAGAGTATTCCTGCTTCTTTATGCTGTATCCATGTTACTACTAAAAAAAAACCATAGTATTGGGAAGAATCTGAGTGCAATATGTGCTGTCAACTCTTTTTTGGTGGCAATTACTACTTTATCTGCACAAAGTGATGTCCCAAAAAATAATTCTCATAGACAACAATAGCTAACAGCGCCCCCATAAAACAGAAAGTTTATGATGGGTACTGCACCCAGAATAAATATTATTATTATTTTATTATTATTGTACTTTTTATACCTTTTCTAAGGGCTTATGATACCTCTTTTTTTCAGCAAGACCAAAGTTCCAAAATGCATGTCCTAAAACAACACTGAATGTTTTTTTTTTCCCTCTGACATGAACTTTGAAACACTGTCAGACACTTTTATTACTTTGAAACAACACATTAACTGACACTGCCATTATGATGAGCCAATGATTTATGGAAATGCGGAAAACACATGCACAGCAGCTCTATGCATATTTATTTGTAGGTAGGGGCAAAAAAAAAAAAAAACATCTAACCTATATTTACTTAAACAAAAAAAATCTCAGTGACAATGAATGTAGATGCAACAGGAGGAGAGAGACTTGGTGTCTCTACCTCCTTACTTATCAGATCATAGTCATCAATAAACCAACAACTTTAAAGTTTAAAGGGAGAAAGAGAGAAAGAGATGTGGTTTAGAGAAAAAAAAACTTTTTTTAAGACATGTTCTGCTGTATGGTGCAGTGAAAATGCAGAAATTATAAATCAGTTCTAGAAGACAGGATTCAGTCTGGAGTAGTCAGTTCCCAAAAACAATTTGGAAGTTTTGCTTTGAAGATGCCTTGAGTATGTAAACCTAATCAGATAAGCCTGTCTTCTGCAGCAAGAACTAAATAGCTCCTTCTAAAGAGGTCACCTTTAACCATGCCAAGCCCCTTTATGTTGTTGTCACTTTTGTTTTCTGTTTTATTCTTATATATGGACATTTGTTCACAAAAAAATTAAAGCCAAGTCTGCTTACACATGGAAATGTATATATATATATATTAATTTGCACTAAAGCTGTATATGTTTCCTTAAAGGCATCTCTTGTGTTAATATGAAGACCACACAGCTGCAGTGTATATGAGTTTCTTGCACTTAGTTTACATGTGGAAATCCTGAACTGATTCACCAAATACACACATGCAATTTTCAGAATGGCTGTAGGGGTGTTTATATCCTGAATGTTTTTATATACATTAAAAAGCAATCAGTAAAACAGATTTTTTTTTAAACTCTGGTCATATGGAACGGTAAACAGAGAGTTTGATACACTGTTTATAAAATAGAATTCTGTAAACATAAACATGTGTGCACACACATATATAGCATACTACCCATAGAATAATTATATATTATTATTTATTGCATGTGTTGACTATGTAATAAATAGATAATTGTCACATATAGGTAATGTTGTACGTTCTGTATTGTTCAGAAAATTAATAAATATACAGGTTTTTTAATTATGTTAATGTACCTTTGTATACATATTTAAATTGTACATCGCTGCAGAATATGTTAGCGCTTATATAATAATAACAATACTAAGTGGGTGATCAGCTAGTGCAATGACATTATAACATATATTGTAACAGAGGAGTAATGCATTGGAGGTCAGTAGATACAAAAATCATGCAAAGTTCAATGATATCCCTACAATGCAAGGGAGCTCTGCAAGTTATTATGTTGCAATAAGTTACAGTGCTGTCTTGCACTGCAGAATTTATGTACGGGGAAAAAAATGAAAAATAGGAAAAAAAATGTTTTCTTACCCACTATCAAGCAGAATAAATCCAGGAAGATCAGAAGGATTTTTTTGCAGTTTCTATCCCCATTGTTGTTGTTGTTTAAGGTTGTGCTGCCACCATTCCTGGTTTCTGGGGGCACAATGGCTTTGTCATACTTGTAATTCTGCATGGTGGTGGTGCAGCTGGAGACAATTTTCTTTAAATCCAGGCTGGCCCCTTTCTTAGTCCACTTAGTACAGTGACAGCTTGGGACTTTGTCCCCTTTCCCTTGACTGGAGCTGATCCCTTGTGCAAGAGCAAAGTCCTGGGAGCTGGATAGATTAGCTTCCCAGCAACACACACCAACACACACACAGTTTTGTGACAAGTCCTTGGTTAAGTGCTCAGATGTGTCCTCTTTGGGTTTGCAATCCCTGGCTTGATTGAGTTTGGGTTCCTTGCAGTCACTTTTGTAGTTTTGGCTTAATGAATGGAGTGTTCAGCTGCAGTTAAAAGGCATCCAGCCTGCAGTGCTCACTCTCCAGAAAGCTCAGAGCCTGTCTCACCTCCCTCTCTCTCTGTTGTGCTCTGTTTCAGGCTGCAACTCTTTTTTATTTAACAAGTCTTTCCAGCCCACTCCTCCACCCCTCTCTGAAGCAGGGGGCCTGCTTTTGGCTCAGATGGGATTTCAGAGCACAGTCCACTTCCTGAAACTCACTTTTCTGCATATAATTAACTGCACATTTGTTTCCAAACTATAGAGAAACTGGGGAGGAAAAGCTGATACTGGCAGAATAAGGGAGCATCCAAGAGACACAAAACTTTTTTTTTTTTTTAAAAAAAGTAACTTTTTAACTTTAAAAAGAACCTTGTAACTTTTTAAACTTTTAAAAAGTTTTTTTTAAATCTCCTCTATGAGTTAAGAATTATGATTTTCACTTAAAAAATCCCCCAGATCACTCTTTTGTTCTTTCCAGCTGTTTGACAGACAATGCAAATATTATTTTAAAATTATAGGGATATTTTAAATTTAGATTTAAGATTGCCGGAGGTTTTTTTTACACTTCTATTGCTAGGAGAGATAGTGTTGAGTGTGTGTGTTTGTGTTTGCAGCCTGACAATGCATGGCAAGTTCTCACTTGTATTACTGTCAGTGACAATTTGCTGCAGTGGTTGGGGATGGGTAAAAAAAAAAAAAAAAACTAATTTAACCCATTCACTGCTGGATAAGAAGTTTACTGCATATTATAATCACCTATTAAAAAAATTATATATATTTTTTAATTTTAATATTCCTCTTAGAATATGCACACACAGTAGTTTCATATTATTACATCTTGTTTTACTGCAATCAAGTATGAGAAACAAGCAAAAATACACTCTAGTTTAACCCCTTCGTTACTGGATGAGGAATTAAGTGCACCTTATAATCACTTTTTTAAATAATCATCTTATCATGTACATACTTTATATACAACCTTATGGCCTTATGTAGTGTCATTTGTCCCATGTTTTATTATTGAAATCATATAGGGCTGAGTTTATCATTATTAGCTACTCAGCTCTGGTTGATATATTTCTTGCTGTCACTTTACTGAATAGCTGGCCATCATATCAATGTCCCTTGCCAGATTTAAGATTTTTTAAGGGAATATAAAACACTAAAACACTTTGTTGACAAAAAAGGATATGCAATGTATTTGCACCTAACAGGTTAAATCACTGCAGTACGTTATTGTACAACAGAGTTGGTCAATATTTCCTCTAGCTGGACAACTCCCATCACCCTTAACCCGGGCATATGATGACCCAGGGTTAAGGGTGGTTTCGCTTGGATTGCATTGGGGGCAGCATTTTCTACAGTTTATAAACCTGGCACTCATTTTTATTATTAATATTATTATTAGTAGTAGTATATTTTATATATAACCATCAGTTTATGCAGCGCTTCTTAAAATCCATACTTTCATAGGGTCTGACAAAACTAGAATTGACAGACTAAGATGTACCGACACATTAGGTAAAGAGTGCCCGGCTCTCAAGCTTACACTTTAGATGTGATCCGAAAAGTAAAACTTTATGAACCAAACAACCATACTTTGTGCTATTGTGCTACTTATGGAGTACCAGATGCTAAAAAAATTATAGTATCAGAACTAGTGCTTAATAACTGGAAAACAGCTTACATACGCCAAACCAGAGCGCACTCTAGTGGTCACGAATAAAACTGCACCTCTTCAAGCTGTGAAGTAACATTATTATTATTATTATTATTATTATTATATTTTTTATTTTTTTACTACGTTAAAGAAATATTATAATTCCATCTTTGAAAATATATATCGCTAGACAATACCTTCTGAATTTAAGACTCAAACTGATCATAGGATGGCGTAGGAAATTATTATTATTATTATTATTATTATTATTATTATTATATTTATTTAGATAGGGCTAACACTTTCCACAGCACTTCTTATAGTACATACAGTCAAAGGGTCTGACAAAACTAGAATTAAAGACAATGAAGAGCTGATACATTAGGTAAAGAAGGCCCTGCTTACAATGTATAAGATATTCTTATCCCAAAGACCAGACTATATCTAAGTCTACAAATATCTTAAGCTTTAGCTTAGCATGCATGTATGCATTTAACAATTTGAACTCTTCAAATTAACACCTTACTGCCTACATACAAAACCTGAGATTTAAAACTACAATAACATAAAATAATTAAAATATTTTTTGTTCATTCCCCTTAAAATGTATTTACCACTCAAAAAAATAGTAATTTTTGAGATAATTCCTGTCTCCTCCGTTTTTAATATTTCTCTTTTTCTTTCTTCTTTTGCTCATATTCCAAATGAGAAAACTCATAGCATGTTCCATAAAATGTGTCTTCATTGCAAATAAATGGAGTATTTGCCGTAATAATCAATCCAAGTTGGACATAATTCAAAACTATTAGCCTTTTCTTTAGTTTGGGTCTGTGTTATCTAACAATCAGGTTAACATAACCCCCCCCCCAACAAAAGAAGCTTTTTGGCAAAGTAAGCCAGGTTTCGACAAAACAAGTCCATTCCCAACTTGTCATCCCACATATCTTTAGTGAAAAGTTTGAAGGAATCCATCAGGATGGAGTCTTGAGACACTCTGCAGACCTGTCTAGACTGAAATACTTGCCAACCAGCTCAGCGATGTGATAAGGATCTACTGTATACCCCATTCCCCCTGTAGTTAACAGTGACATTAACAGATCTGTGTAACTCTAAACCACGGATGGAGGCCGGCAGATAACCCGGAGACTACTCCAAGGACGGGGTATTTATCCGATGTAGCCCAGATCAACCCACCGGGCCAGTAGACTGAAGCGTCAAGATGCCCTCAACTTCAGAAGCCAGTCCGCAAATAGAGACATTCATCCCTATTTCAGGTTTCTCCCCCAAATCTCTCTTTAAGAGCAAAAGTGAAATCTATTTCCAAACGTGAGCTATTGGTTTAACCCCTTCACGACAAAGCTCGTAAATGTACGGGCTCACAAGCCATTGTCTTTTATGGGTTTAAGGACAACCCGTTGTCCATAAGGGGTTAAAAGCCTTAAATGTATCTATCCCTGTTAGTTTTATTTCCGTAAATCCAAATTGTTATGTGATGCACTACTTGTTATCTCCTGCTCACACCTTGTATGATGGCGCTGTATAAATAATGTAATAGTAATTGTTATAAAATCCCAGCATGTAAAATATTCTATTGAATGAACCCTGCAGCTATCCATATAATGACGAGCCTCACCCTTCAGTATTAAACAAGAGCCTAAAATAGATTAAAAAATATTCTTGATAAAATAATTCTCAGAACGTCCCAATCATTTCTATGATCCCGGCGCGACATCAGTAAATGAAAAAACTGAAAAATCACTTATCTGATGATGTCATAGTGTCATTACGTGACAAGTGAAAAGGAGCAGTTACAAGGCAGGGAAAGTGACAACAGGCCACAAGGTCACATGCAGCTAGTTTGTGGCTATCCGCTGTGGCATTAGGAAGGTGAAAAACAGTCACGTAGAAACATCGGCCCCATTCGGCCCGTCTAGTCTGCCGTTTTTCCTAGCTGTAAAGACTGAAACCTTAATCAGTGGTTGGTCTCGTCTTACATTCAGGAGCCGTATGCCTATCCCATGCATGTACTTGCCTCTACCACTTCTTCTGGTAGGCTGTTCCACTTATCTACCACCTTCGCAGTACAGTAACACACTCCTAATTAAAGAAAATGGTATGAATGCATTTGTATTGCACTCAATACATTTTCACAAATCCTAATTATGTATCTATTAAACTTGAATTATCCTTTTATCTTTTTTTTAAGTTCAATTTAAAGTTGATTCGCAGGAAAAGTAGGAAAGCGTTTTCGTATGTGTGAAAGTCTTGTGCTACGCACACACTTCGAAAAAAGGAAAAGCGAACAGGTAAGAACATGTCCCTAACCTCGGTAAAATCCCAAAACAGGCAAACCCCTTCTCCCATTATCTCAGCCCCGCTACCACCAACAATAAAACAATTAACAGCCACTTGCAAAGTGAAAAGGAAATCTGTTAAAATATCAATTGCACCGCTGAATTCCTGCGGTTCCAACGCCCCCCTGGCTAAGGGTACTTATTATATTCTCAGCCCCGAATTAACTAACCATCTTTGACATTAACCCCTCCAGGGCCGCGGAACATAATAGCGCTGCAAAGTGTTAGGGCAGTGGAAGTTGAGAACATCGAGAAATAGAGTGTAAGCTCTGCAGGGAAGGGACCTCCTTTCCTAATGTATCCATACCTATTGAACCCCGACCATTAAGTCTGTATGACTACTGCGTTTATTATATGACGCCACTTATTGCATACCTCCTGATTAGACTGTAAACTGTAAAGTACTTTGAAAAGTACAAAAGTAATAGAAATATCCATATAAAATATATAATAAAATATAAGACATAACAGAGAAGGTAATCTAATATAGAATATAAGAAGAAGAGACCCAATCAGGCCGGACTGGCCATTTGGCAAACTGGGAAATGCCCGGCCGGCCAGTGGCAGATAGCACCGGTTACTTGTCTTCGCCCTTTTATATACATAGCCTATCTGTCATATCTGAAATAATGGAAGATAATGAAAAAGCAAATTATAAGGAAAGCTATTTATTGTGAAACGCGTCGGATGTCATTTTATTGGTAGAAATATAGTATAGTTGATGTTTGGGTACGGTTGCCTCTATGACATGATCAGTGGAGCGTTTCTCTATCTTTATGCCCCAAAGAAAAGCTCCGTACATTATGATTGAAGAGGATTCTGTGATTCCTGGCCCTAGGCAGATGGAACAAAGGACGGGCGCCTGACGGGCGAAATCGTCTGCATTGAATAGAGAATCAGGTGCATATTCACACCTAGACAGTGAAATGCAAAGCAGACATTTAATGATGAGTGGGTTGGACCCACCATATGTACACCATTACCTGTAATACAAATAATAATTATTATTTAATGTTTTATATAGCGCCATCATGGTCCGTAGCGCTGTACAATGGGTAGACATTTGACTTACAGAACAGCAGGTGAGGAGGGCTCTGCTCAAAAGTGCTTAAAATCTAGTACAATAAATTATAATAACAAATAATAATAATAATAATAATTATTATTATAAAATAATCATTCACCTTTTTACTTTTTCGCAAATTATTAAGGAATGAACAAATGTTGCATGTTTACTTTAATTGTCTTGTGGATGTTCCCCTGCTGGATATTTCTGTACGAAGAACACTTAAGTAATTTTAATAAACAAATAAATAAATATAATAATAATCAATTTATATAAACAAAAATAATAACAAAGTATGTACATATTGACCCATTTAAGCAGTAAATATATACAGTGAGCAGGTCCCTTTTTAATACATTATCATAACCCATTGCATGGCGAGTATCCAAAGGGTTAAGTGGATGCCTAGTGGCTGGACATTCATTTGGCAATCATTCCAAAGGTCACCATTAATGATGATAAGGTCACCCGCAGTGCCAACCGCATGACGAACGAGGGTGACATTCTTAGTAAAGAAAGGGACATTTTAATCTCAAATATACTGTATTTATGCGGTTTAACGAAGAACAGTTCCTCTTTTTTACTGTAAAATTGAAGTAGTGATTTCATTCTTGTCCTATACGCTTCGGTCATATGGCGATATCATTTTTTGGGGAAAAAGTGACAATTTAAGAGAAATGATGCCCATCTTAGTAAAATGTAATTGTTTTACACTGGGGACCAGTTGTGTGTCTCAGACAGCATTTTCACGAAAGTGTTTTTATTATTTCAATTTTTTATTAATCTGGATTAAAAAAAAAAAATGATTTCTAAATATTGGCCTAATGGGAAAGATAAAGGAGCATTTGAATTGCACTTGTGGTTAGCTTGACTAAGAGGGTGGTAGATACGTTGAACAGCTTCCCAGCAGAAGTGGTAGCAGTTAATAAGGTGGAAGAATTTAACCACTCATGGGCTAGGCATATGGTTATTCTGAATGGTTCTTATCTGACGTCAAATTCAGTGTTCCTATATTATTACTGTAGCGCCAACATAATCTGTAGCATTGTACACAGGGAATACAGTACATGCAACAGCTGATGTCCACTTAGTAACAGGCAAAGACAGATGGCACAGAGGTCTCTGCTCACTGGAGCTTACAATCTAGAAGCAAGCTGGGTAACTGATACAAGAGATAAGAGCTTTTAAACGTCACATGGTCCAGAGCGCGGCGTTAGCGGCACGCAGCATGCAGCAGATGGTTGGGGGGTGCTGTGTGGACACTTTATGATAAATTGGAGATGACCTGCCCGGGTAAACATAGAACCTGCCGGCAGGTCGGCTCCCATTCGGCCCCCATCTAGTCTGCCCGTTTCTCCTGCTGTAAAGACTCAAACCTTGATCAGTCGTTGGTCTCGTCTTAGATTCAGGAGCCGTATGTCTATCCAATGCATGGTTAACTCCCCTCACTGTATTAGCCTCTACCACCTCGGCTGGGAGGCTGTTCTAACAACCTAAATCCCTAAATTCTTCAAATCTTTTCATCTGGCTTTGGCATTACTGGCTTTGGGAAACAGAATTACACATCCAGCTTTACATGGAAAGTGTTCACAACCCCTTATATATATATATATATATTTATTATCATTATTATAAATTTATATTATTTGTAAATTTGAGTACATTTGGTTTAAATATTACAAATACTTATGCTTTTATCTGTTAAAAGTTAACATGATTTCGATATTTTTTTTGTTTTTTACATCTACAGAGAACGATCTGTTCAAAATTAAAAATCATGTTTCCTAACTGAAATTACAATCTATACCTCCCCGGTTTAGTTTTTTTGGAGATAAAATGTGGTTCCGTGTTTAAAGGGACAGTTTAATGTCCATGACACCCCATTAAAGAAGAAAGCAGTTTAATGTGACTCTACAGAATCCCCGAATCCATGCATTAACGTACATATAACGGCCGTAATGTCCTTATAGAATAGAATCTGATTTTAGTATGTTCCTTTCAGCAAACGCATCACATAACAACAACAAAAATATATAAAAAACTGGCTATTCCGGCTCCCGCTAATATCCCAATTACATTTATGTGGCTTCTAATAAATTAAGAGTTTCTTTAAGGCTAATTACTTACACCTCCTGCGGATTTGCTCGCTACCCATGAAAATGTTGTCTAAGCCACGTTTACGTCTTGTTTTGTTTTTTTTTATTATTTGTTGCATTTAAACAATTGCCTGGCTTGTGTAAGGCAGGGGAGGCCTCCCAGGCGTTTGCTTTAAGGTATTGTGAAGGCCATTAATAGCCCGCGGCATCCAGCAGGCACCCAGATCCGGTTACGCGGCTTCTATTTTTACCTGTCGCTTCTTCCAAAAGACAACCAAAAAGAAGAGGGAGCCGTGGGGTTATTTCCATCGCAAAATAATTAGAGCTTAAGACATATATTCAGCAGTTATATGTTCTACAGCGAATAGAAACATAGAACTTGACAGCAGATCGGCCCCCTGTTGGCCCCCGTCGAGTCTGCCTGTTTCCCTTGCTGTAAAGACTCAAACCAGTCGCTGGTCTCGTCTTAGATTCAGGAGCCATATGTCTATCCCATGCATGTTTACATTCCCACTGCCACCTCTGCTTAAGGCTGTTCCACCTATCCACTACCCTCTAAGTAAATTAAAGCTTCTTTACATTACATCTAAGCCTCTGGCACCCTAGTTTACATATACTGTAAGTGTTAATGCGAGTGGTGAGCAACCAAGTTTTTTTTTAAGAGTTTTGTTATTGATCCTATATGAAAATAATACATTTTGCATCACTTGACTGCACTAGAAATTCACAATCCTCTACTCATAATGCAATCCAGGTTTTGTTTAAAAAATACAAATATTAGGCAAAAAACAAATCTCAAACATTCATATATTACACTTTAGAATGGAGATGATCATGCTTTGCATAGCAACAGTACACAATTTTTTTTATAATTTGTTTCTATGTTTCAAGCACCTATACTCAATATGTATTATTTATTGATTCTAATGGCACCACCATTTTCTGCGGTGTTGCACGATGGGATAAAGGAGAAATGTTGTTAAAAGAGAGAAGACGGGAGATAGAACAATTTTTACACTAAAGTGATTGTAACAGTTAAGGGAACACCAAGACAATAGCCCAATTTTTTTTCTCCGTTCCTCTTGCGACACATTATTTAATAATAGTTGGAAAACCTTTTTTGGGGTTGACACAATTTTTTAAGAAGTATAAGACTGCCATCTAGTGGCAATGAGACATTAGTGAAACACAAATATACATATATTACAATATATAGATCAGACCCATTCGGCCCCCGTCTAGTCACCCAATCTAAACATCAAACCATAATCAGTCGTTGGCCTCGCCTTAGATTCAGGAGCCATATGCCTATCCCATGCATGTTTAATACCCTCACTGTATTACCCTCTACCACTTCTGCTGGGAGGCTGTTCCACTGATCTATCACCCTCTCAGTAAAGTAAATTGTCTCCAATTCTATAATGTAAAAATTGCTTGAAAATAAAGAGAATTGTTTAAGTCCAATACTTTCTATTAATAAATTCCTGCTATTAATTTTGGACCTAGGTTGTGCAATTTATACTGATAGCATTAATTTTGTGAGCAAAATACGGAATGATGTCATCAGTGGCAATTCTGTAAGGTAAACTTTAATAACCTGTTTTTTATCTATTATATCTTATGTGAATGTAATATATCATTAAATGATCTACTTCCAAGGGAAATCTTTAAGATCTTTAAAATCAGGAAATTAAAGATTTGTTATTAGGATATATATATATATATATATATATATATATATATAAATTTACACATGTCTTATATATGTCTAAAATTCCTTATATTCTGAATTGTATTATAAAACAATTTTTTTAAGAATTTAAAGATTTTTTTAAATGTGCAAAACGTTATTTTTTTTAAGTAAATTCAAGTGAAAGTGACACATAATGGGCAGAGCGAAACAGGTGACACTGATTTGAGAGATTAATAAAGGAAACTTAGTGAAAGTTAAATAACCATGACAATAGCAGGACAAAGACATCATTAAAATGCGGGTTTCGGTAGAAGACAATGAGCTATTATTAAGGACATCAGGCAAGAGGGTATGGAGCGAACCCCCCCAGTTTCACAGTAAAAAAAACCAATAAAAGTGATTACATATAATAAGTGTTTCTTATCACCATAGCAACCCAAGTACAAGAGGGAAGTTATTTCAAACAAAGAGTAATGTTAGAATAAAGAATAATCTCAAACTAGGGGGTTTAGATGGAATGTAAGGGAGTTTTACTGTACTGAGAGAGTGGTGGATAAGTGGAACAGCCTCCCAGCAGAAGTGGTAGAGGGTAGGACAGTGAGGGGATTTAAACATGCATATGGCTCCTGAATCTAAGACGAGACCAACAACTGATTAAAATGGCAACAACAACAAAAAACGCAGGGTGGTTAGGGTACTTAAAAAAAACCAGCAGTGAAGGGGTTAAACGTGTGCATTGACGTACATTTTCCTTTAATATAATATTGTAAATCTCGCGTACAGCACGGAACGTCGGGCCGCTTCAGTAACTCTTTATACGATTTTCGCCGAGCGCTCGTGTGCGGTCTCGCCCTACATTTTTGTGACAGATCCACTTTATGAGGTGGCGCTCGCAATTATATATATATTACTGCCCCCCCCCAAAAAAAAGTGAAAGATTTATTGCCCCAACTCCATCGACAGACCCGGGAAACAAAAAAAAGGGGGTACCTAACAATGCTTTCTTATGCCGTGCAGCCGTGTTACGTTTAAATCATTCCCCCCGCTGCAGAGCGACTGCTAACACTTTGGGCCCTGAAAGGAGAGGTTTCACGAACGCTTATTGCGCGGGTTTACGATAACGTTATTCCTGGAATTACTCATTTTTCTGTTATTACACCTGCGCGTTAAAGCCGGCGGCGCGAGTCGTAAACAAGGACCCGCCGGGTCTTACGAAATAAACCTGTCAGCTACAGGTGTTTACCTCAGACTTCTACTCTGAAAATATTTAGCGGCGTGCGCTGCAAAGCGATTACTATTAAATAAAAATTACATTTATTTGTGTAAGCCGACCACGTGGCGACAATTAAATCCAGGAACTCTATAAATATCTGAAAATGAATGAAAAATTAGCGCGATTGATACGCGGGCGGCTCTTAGCGCTCGGTGGGTCTGTGATTTGTGGAGACGGCGATGTATTTATTAATTTTTTTATTATTAGAAGTTATTAATAATGACTTTAGTATGTTTGGAGTTTATAGGTTGTAAAGAAGCGCAATAAAACATATTAGGTTTTGGAATATAAAGGAGCCCCCTGTTAAATGTATGCGTAAAGTGCGTGGGGGGGGAAGCGTTACCCCCGCGTGTTGTCAATTTCCTTTTGTATCCTAAAGGGGAGCCGCGGCCATTTTTAAAAAAAAATGATTTGTATCAGATTAAAAATACTTTACGCTGTTTCCTTTTTTAAACTCGTTGTAGTTTTTGCCCCATAATTTTCAGCCATTTGTATGAGGTTCTCGCTCTGTTATCTGACCCCCAATCTGCTAGACAAGTACCCCGACTCCTTATTATACTGCCTGTGAGAAACAATAGAATGGCTCAGTCTTAATCACCCAACTGGGCACACAGGCTATAGAGGAATGGACTTCATTAGCATTGCCATAAAGCATCAGCGCTGGGGGGGTTATTACTGTATACAGCCCTGGGGAGGTCATTACTTTATACAGCGCTGGGGGTTATATTACTGTATACAGTGCTGGGCGTTATATTACTGTATACAGCGCTGGGGGGTTATATTACTGTATACAGTGCTGGGGGGTTATATTACTGTATACACCGCTGGGGGTTATATTACTGTATACAGCGCTGGGGGGTTATATTACTGTATACAGCGCTGGGGGTTATATTACTGTATACAGCGCTGGGGGGTTATTACTGTATACAGCCCTGGGGGTTATTACTGTATACAGCGCTGGGGGTTATTACTGTATACAGCGCTGGGAGGTTATTACTGTATACAGCCCTGGGGAGGTCATTACTGTATACAGCCCTGGGGGGTTATTACTGTATACAGCGCTGGGGGTTATATTACTGTATACAGAGCTGGGGGTTATATTACTGTATACAGCGCCGGGGGTTATATTACTGTATACAGCCCTGGGGAGGTCATTACTGTATACAGCCCTGGGGGGTTATTACTGTATACAGCGCTGGGGATTATAATCAAGTGGAAATATACATAGATTATGGGAATGTTTCTTAGGAAACAAAAATCAGAGAAACATTGATTCTCGAAGCTTCCAGAAAAATCTAGAATTTAGATAAGTATTTAAGTTCCAGTATTATAGAGTTATTTCAGTGCACCCGGTTTAGAGTGTTTTTGGTTCATTTTTGGCGATTTATATGTGATTTGTGTGTGTGGTACGCGTTGCTTGCCAAGCGCCATTAGCCTTTTACTACCGTATTTGCATTCTTCCCGTCAAGGTGCGGAAAATGTTACTTCTACGTTTATGTTACAAATTTCCGTGTTATAAAAACTATTAGTTTTGTAGATTTCTGTATTGCAGACACGTGAAAATATTTTTGGGATTTCTAGTTTTTTGAGGTTAAAGAGGCAGTTTAATGTCCCTGAGATACCCTCTATAGAAGAATATTAACCCTAACACCCTGGGAGTAATATACCTGCTCCACGGTCCGACTATTCTTGCCCCACCCATTTTCAGGGTTGGTACCACCCCCTTCCAGAGCTGGCTCCACCCCTCACACTCCTTTCCACCCATCCCCCCTTTTTATATATTATAGAATAACGTCATTATAAAACTATAAAACGTAAAAACGACAACCCTGTAAACCGCAATTTCTGCCGCAGAAGTAACAATAATAATCCCGTCTGTTTAGGAGGGGCCGGCAGCCCACTGAAACGGATCAATTCGCTGAGCTAGGATTACAGGCTCAGCGAAAGGCCGGGCTAATGGCCTGCAGATGTTCGGTACCTGGGGAGGAAAAAGCAAGGGTGTTTATGATAAGGTTCCGCGTTTGTTTTCCTCTTCAGCTCCATAGAATTAAATACGAATTATAAAGGGTTAAATCCGGAACATGTTCTTTTGTTTTGCAATGAAGACGCCCCATACGTATAGGCGCATCTTATATCTCTCCGTCTTCTGATACGAGATAATATTATTATTATTATCATTGTTATTATTATTATTATCTTTTATTTTCCCTATTTGCTCGATTGTAAGATGACCCCCCCCCAAATTTTGAATATTAATTTAGGAAGAAAAGAAAAAAGTTTTATTAGTAAATATTAAAAATATAAAAAAAACATGTAAACTATTTTTTCATATTTAATAAAAACTATGATTGAAAAAAATGCATTTCTTGTTTTTATTTCCTTTTATTTGCCAACCTGCCCTCAGTTATCCACATCTGCCCCCCCCCCGGTTTGCTACTCTGCCCCCCTGATATGCCTTATACCCCCTTATATGCCACTCTGTCCCCCAGACTTACCAATGCATCCCCAGGCTTGTCCCCCGTGCTCCCTGGTGGGGGCAGCCAGTGGAGGTCTGTGTGATGCGTGTGGACAACCTCTGCTGCTGTCCGGCACTTCCATGACTGAGCACCGGAAGGTCATGTGCCGCCGGCGTTCCGTCATAGAAGCCCCGGCGGAAGTCCGGGCAGCAGCGGAGGTTGCCTGAGTGCATCGCACAGACGTTCACCGTCTGCCGAAGAGGAGGATCCGGGTCCCCTGCGGCGCTGCGGGGGATCTGGATCTTAGTCTTGTAGTCAGACTTCTATTTGAGGTCCGATTATAAGACGACCTTGAATCTTGTAAAGGAGGAGAAATGTTAGAACAAGACCAGAATCTAAAACTAGAGGATCAGCGGCTTTGATGGAATGTAAGGAAGTTTTACTTTACTGAGAGGGTGGTAGATAAGTGGAACAGCCTCCCAGCGGAAGTGGTAGAGGTTCATACACATGCATAGGAAACTCATGGGAGCCCAAGCATCCGTGATTAAAAAACATATACTTGCCGGCAATAACCTGGCACGGCTGGGATATCCAGATCTAGAAGAAGAAAAAAGTCATCTCCAGAATGTGTGAACGCAGCAATCTTTCCATTCAGCCGGAGAATCGGGGGGAGGGGGGGGGAGGGACAGGTGATCTGGGTAATGGTGACCAGGGGCAAACCTACAAAACCCCTTCAAAATCAATCCTAGTTTATTTTTTCAGAAATCTTTGGGGGGTATTTGACCTGCTTACAGGAAAAATAGATTTTGTATTACGGTAAAAAGAAGTGGGGGGGGGAACAGAAGTGAATTCCTGCGCGGGGAAGATAAATCCCAGTTTTCAGTTTTGCGAAACTTAACATTTTTATGGACGCGAGCCCAAAAACTTATGAATAAGGTCTTTTACTGTAGCTGTCGCACTTCTATAAATCCCAAATTGAAATGAAAAGAAAAGGGAGCATGCATCATTTAGTAAATATTGCCTTTTCTTTCAATGTGCCAGTGTTCCAATTCTATAGAAAACGAGAAACATAACTTAACGGCAGATCGGCCCCATCCGGCCCCCGTCTAGTCGCCCGTTTCTCCTGCTGTAAAGACTCAGAACCTATATCCTCACATAAGGCACTAAGCGCCTGACCTGCAGCCTGTATTTCCACGTAAACCCATTGGTTAAAGAAGCAGATATACTATATATGGAATGAAAAGCACATTTTGTTCATTAAAATAACATGAAATGGATCAGAAATCCAACGCAGACGGGGTTAATGCTGTAAATGACTATTGTAGCTGGGAACGGCTGATTTTTAATGGAATCTCTTCACAGGCGTACAGAGGCCCTTTATCACTCCCATCACTCCTGTGTTCCAATGGCCCTTTATCACTCCCATCACTCCTGTGTTCCAATGGCCCTTTATCACTCCCATCACTCCTGTGATCCAATGGCCCTTTATCACTCCCATCACTCCTGTGTTCCAATGGCACGTTGTGTTCACTGATCCAAGTTTAAGTTTAAAAGGCTAATTGATCGTTAGAAACCCTTTTGTAATTAGGTTACAGCCAGAAATGTCCTTGTTTTCCATGAAAACAGCTCAGTGACCCCAAACTTTTGAATAGTTTAGTATATCAAATTATTTGGTTAGAAAGAATAAAATAGGGAGGTTTATTGACACAAATATATGCATGCTGACACAATAGCTGCCAAGAGCCTTAAATTTTCTTGGACGGTCCTAGTTGTTAGATGCCCTGGGAATAAAGGGTGTTCTGAGCGACCTCTCTCTCCTACTGATAGGGGTGACAGTCCTGTAGATGTGTATAAAGAGCAAATATTGTGAAAATGTGAAGCAATCAGCAGTAACATTGCATTGGTTTCCATGGTGACAGCACTCTTCACCAGAATCGCTCTAGATACAGGATGTACAACTATATAAAAATTGTATGTATTAAAAGCATTAAATATTAGGCAAAAGCAAAGATTTTTTTTTTTATTAATTAACGAGAACGGTCCCCGCCGTAGCTTTAGTGAAATGACAGCTGATAATCTTAAATAATAAAAAAAAAGAAATCACACTTCCTTCACTTTTTTTGTTGTGGTCCGAACCCATCCAGACGTAACACAGAAATATGACATTTTGGCAGAAAATTAGCTTTGGTATATGTATGTACGTATATATTTATGTATGTATATACGTATGTATGTATGTATATACTGTATATACCGTGTTTCCCCGAAAGTAAGACAGTGTCTTACTTTCTTTTTATCCCTAAAAGCCCCACTATGTCTTACTTTCGGGGTATGTCTTATATTGGGAAAAAATTGCCACTGACCTGACATCCGGTGCTGCAGCAGTCTGAGCGCGAGGGGGCGGAGCTTCCACCGCCCGCTGCTCCCATCACAATGCAGCCATCAGGCTGCTGGGAATGTAATCTAAACGGCCGGTGCGTGCTGATGCCGCCGGCCGGAGCTACTTTAACACTTTTTTTTTATTATTTATATGGTAAGCTCGATCGGCTTGCCATATAAAGTAAAAAAAAAAAGTATTAAAGCAGAGGCGGCCGGCGGCATCAGCACGCATCGGCCGTTCAGATTACATTCCCAGCAATCTGACGGCCGCATAGTGATGGGAGCAGCGTGAGGGGTGAAAGGTCAGTGCGAGGGGGCGGAGCTTTCACCCCTCACACTGCTCCCATCACTAGACGGCCATCGCACCCCCCCCCCCCAGCTCTGCGAGCTCTGGAGCTGCTTAGGGAGAACCAGCGCCTGCGCGCCGCCCTCTGCGCACTCTGCCCCGGGTACCAGGCAGCTGACAGGCTGTTCTTCGGCTTCACCTGCACGGGACAGACTCTCCCTCAAAGCCCGCAGGACTCCCGCGTCCCGTACAGACCGTGGGACGCGCAGCCACGCGCCGCCCGCCGGGAGGTTCAGCCTCTGTCCCCGGTCACCGTGCCCTTCAGTGCTCTGCAACCGGGCGCTCAGCAGCCAGCACTGTGCCGGGTAACTCATCCCTCCTCGGGGAAGAGCTTCGGTCCACCCGAGCCTCAAACACACGATCCCCCGCAGCCGCTGCTCCCGGAATCCCCTGAACTGAGCAGCCTCCCGCACAAGCTTAGGTTGAAGGGGGCTCTGGCGCAGCCCCACTCTTTGTACCGCACGTCACCGGAGGCAAATCCCCCGTGTTTCCCCGAAAGTAAGACATATGTCTTACTTTCGGGGTACGGCTTATATTAGCCGACCCCTCTGAAACCCCCGATACGTCTTACAATCGGGGGTGTCTTACTATCGGGGAAACACGGTATATATCTATATACATGAACTTAATCGTAATAAATGCGTGTGTAAATATATATGTATGTATGTGTGTATGTATATATGTACATATATAATGTATGTATATATATATATATATATATATATATATATATATATTGCAGGTAAATCAGCCATTGTTCAATCCCAAAGCCAGTATAAATCTATATCATGTAATTTTTTTGGCATAAAAGAGAAAATTAAATGTAATCTTCGGGTACCCCGAAATGTGGAGCTCCGTTCCCATCACCCCGAGGCAGGGAAAGGACTCTTGCAGAGAGAGAGAACACGCTGGGCACGGTGGCTGGCTGAGGGTGATGGGAGTGGCATAGACGGTGTGTGTGCGGGGGGGGTGCAGGCAGGCAGGGGGAGTACCTCGCTGAAGTAAATTAAACCCCTGCCCTTTCTTAGCCCTCCCCCCACCCCCATGTCCCACCGCGTCCCCGGGGCTATTCCTGACCGGTGCCACCCCCCCCCCGCCCCGTCCAGCTGTTCGGCTTGTCAGGTTTGACAAATGCCAGTCCCGGGCATCGCCTCTCCCAGCTGCATTGTGGGTACAGGGACAGCGGCATGCAAAGATGGCTGAGAAGCAGAAGCACGACGGGCGGGTTAAAATAGGACACTACATCCTGGGGGACACGCTGGGAGTCGGCACCTTCGGCAAAGTGAAAAGCTGAGTACATTTCGCGGCCGTTTTTTCGCCGCTTAGCGCAATGTTATCGCCTCGGTGCGGAGGAGAGACGCTGCTAACAGGCAGGGCGGGGAGCTGCGCAAGTTGCGTAACGCTGCGCACGGCGCGGGATACAGGAAGACCCCCTCAGTCCTTGCGCATCTCGGTTCGTGAATAGAGCGTACCTTGCTGTCAGTGTATAGAACGTCGGGAGGGAGGAGAAAGTGGATACACTGTAACGGGCTTTGCACTAATGCACCTGCCGTCGGGTCTGGAGGCAAGGGGGGATATGGGGGCTTTCCGGTACTCTATTTAGGGTTAATTAGTATTAAAGGTAACGTGAGAGGGTCAGGGGGTCCGCTTAGTGAGAGGCCGCTGGGAGGAGGGTCCAGCTCCAAATACCTGAGAGATTTAATGAAGTGCAGGAGGGGAGATTATTTCCAAGGAGGATAAATATTACAACAAGAGGCCAGAATCTAACACCAGAGGGTCAGAGGCGGAGATGGAATGGATGGAAGTTTTACTTTACTGAAAGGGTGGTAGATAAGTGGAACAGCCTCTCAGCAGAAGTGGTAGAGGGTAATACAGTGAGGATATTAAACATGCATGGGGTAGGCATATGGCTCCCGAATCTAAGACGAGACCAGCGCCTGAATAAGGTTTTGAGTCTTTACAGTTGTTTGAGTTTCGGGGTGACGTTGCGTTCTGTCACCGAGCATAAAGTAATGGCGGAAAAATTTGATGTTTTGTGACAAGACCCCATCAGAGCGCGAGCGACATTTACAGGGACAGTAGAGTGCTGGGGGTATTTATTGGGGCAGTAGAGTACTGGGGGTATTTAATCAGGGCAGTAGAGTGCTGGGGGTATTTAATTTGGGCAGTAGAGTACTGGGGGGTATTTAGTCGGGACAGTAGAGTGCTGGGGGTATTTAATTGGGGCAGAAGAGTGCTGGGGGGTATTTAATCGGGGCAGTAGAGTGCTGGGGGTATTTAATCAGGGCAGTAGAGTGCTAGTAGGTACTAATGAGGCTGCTGATTGGCTTGTGGCCAGCAGAGAAAACAAACAGTGTTATGGGGGGGGCAGAAATCTCTAATGGGACTTGAATGGCTGGCACGGCTTCTGCCGGGAAGTGGATGGGAAATCGTTCTCGCCGGCCGAGATGGCAGCGAGCGGCTTGTCTTCTGTAGTATTTATAGACGAGGAACGGTTTGCCCCGAAGCAGGGAAGGTGAAAGCCTTAGAGGAGATCTCTGCGTCGCAACGTCCGCGGCTGCTGCAGAACCTCTTGGGAGCCCGAGCTATACCGATTTGTATAGCGCCATCATATTCCGCAGCGCTGTACAATATAAATATGTACCTACTTTCAAAATATTTTCCCACGATCGTGTCTTTTTCTCTTTAAATGAGTACAAATAATATTCCCCAGTAATATGCCGTTACGAAAAAAAGCTTTTAGTGCCTCGCAATCCGTTGCAGGAATACCTATGGATTTTATTAACAAGATGTAGATGTTTTGGGTAATTGTTGTTTATGAGCTATTTCTTGGAGGATCCTTTAACCTTGCTAAAAATAGCGTCCAAAACAGACCAAAACAAACACATCGCAGCATGTTTCCCAGCGGAAGTTGTTTTTAGCAAATACATGAAAAAGTATCCATGGTTTTGTTGAATAATATAAAATCTGAATTAAATAATGTACAGTGCAGGTTACAGGGATCAACAACGAACGCATATTAAAGAGCGTTCTTCAACCTATATAAATAAGAAAATATAAAGTCACTTCACTTTTGGGGAAGCTGCAGCTCCAGAGCTGCAACACAACTACCCCTCGGTGGTTCCGTTTCCCCAGCATTGATTGGCTGCTTAAAGTAGCCAATCGGTGGCAGGGAAGCTCTCCCATTAAAATCAATAGAAGCGGTTTCTGCGTGGGACTATTCTACGTGGAAGCGATCTGCAGGAGATGTTGGGGAATAAAATGCCAATTCGTGGATTGGAGACAAAATTAACCCCTCGCATTTTAAAAAAGGGGGCCATAAAAATTTAAAGGGACCACACAGCACGGCCTACATTAAAGTCCTTATGATGGCTGGAGGCTGCCTTTAAAGAGCAAATCTCATCATTTTCCAGTTTTATGTTGGTGTCATTTAATAAAGTGTATCGGATTTTATAGTTAGTATTGTCAGTTTCTATAAAATACATTATTTTTTTTTCATTGATGAGTATTTAGTACCGTATATGACTTTGCTAACTGAGCGTAAGCTTGGCAGAACAGGGTCCTCTTCAGAATTATCTAATGTTTGTTCAGGTTACTGCTTATTATAATTATTATTATTATTATTATCTTTTAGTTATATAGCACCAACATTTTACAACACATATATTCCCTCGGGGTATGACAAGACTAGAATGGACAAACTGAGACAAAGCGATACATTATTTTATATATTGTTCATTTTAATGTTATTGTTAATTTAGTCTTTGCCGTCCGCTGTAATAGTGCTGCACGAGCTGCTGACAATCTATTAAATAAATATAATAATAAGAATTCTAATAATCATTTGAGAATATACCTCCTACTTTTTCAGTATGGCAAATAAAGTCCTTATCTTACGGCGATAACCTTTTCACATTTCATTTTATTTATATTCTAGCCTCAGGGCTGGATTGGTACCCATACCAGATTATACCAGAGTTTAGCCTTGTTTTTACCGGGTGGAATACCATGAAAATGTGTCTATGCTTTATAAACGACCAGCATTTAATATCAAATATCTGATAATAGAACCACGTTTTAAATCTAATTCATGTATATGGGGTGAGAGAGATTTTAACGCATGTTTTCTTTCTTCAGTGGGCGAACATCAGCTCACAGGGCATAAGGTTGCAGTGAAAATTTTAAATCGGCAGAAGATCCGGAATTTGGACGTTGTTGGCAAAATCAAGCGCGAAATTCAAAATCTAAAGCTATTCCGTCACCCGCACATTATCAAATTGTAAGTGTCAGAATATTAAAATATATAGATTTGTCCATTAAAAAAAACACAGGGAACCAGTGTTTGCACATCTTCAAACATATATGTATTTTTTTTTTTTTAGGTCTACGACCACTGGTCTATATGTTGAAAAAAATAATAATAATAAATATTATTATTATTATTAACAATATAATTGATCCCACTTTATGTACATAGATTAATTATATTTTTATTATTATTATTTATATTAAAATATAGATTTTTTTTTAAACACAGTTGTTACACATTTTAAAATATAAATGTTTTTTTTTTTCCAGGTCAATGACCACTGGTGCCCTGTGTTTAAAAAAATAAATAATAATAATAATAATAATAATAATTATTAACGACCACAATATAATGAATCCCACTTTACATACATAGATTTATTATTATTATTATTATTATTATTATTATTATTATTATAACAACATAATTAATCTATGTACCTAAAGTGGGATTAATTATATTGATATTGATAGTTCAGAAATGAAAATGTTTGCATTAAACTCTTTTCAGCTTTTCTTTAGGTGTAATGTAACCTGTGGGTGTATTTGATTGGCCTTCTGTTTCTATGTTCCCGTTTGTGTTTAATGTAAGGCCTTATGTTTTTGTTTCAAGTATCTTAGTTACTATGTTACCCTCTAATATAAAGAATTACTCTTTTTGTTACAAGCAAGAATATATATCATAGGATAAACATTACAGAAATCAGATCTCTTTGTGTATTCCAGTAATACTTGTTTTGTAAAATGAACCAAAGACAGAGAGGTTACAGGGATTCTTAAAATAGCATGACACTTATCATAACATACATAAAATATTACCTACCACACCTTACAGAGAAATGCATCTTCCTGTGCTACGGTAATGTAAGGAAGTTTTTCTTTCCTGAGTGGGTGGTAGATAAGTGGAACAGCCTCCCAGCAGAAATGGTAGAGGCTAATACAATGAGAGAAGTTATATGTGCATGGGATAAGCATATGTCTCCCAAAGTAAAGTTGTATCTAAGATTTAGGATAGAAATATTAGGAATTATGTGACCAAGATGCACAGGGCTGGATGATGGACCGGCCCTGGCACTTTAAGGCCAGCAGCCACCTGATGACATCAGTGTTGGTAATGAGTGGACATGGCTACAGCGGCATTTGCCCAGTGTGCCAGATGGCCAGTCTGGGCCTGCAGGTGCATTGTAACGGTAGCATATAAAAATAACAAGTATATATTGAAGAAAATTATTATTATTAAAAAAATAAAATAACCAAAAATATAATAATAATAATAATAATAATAAAGAAGAGCATTTCAATTAAAAATAAGAGACAAGGTTCATCAGGTTTGACCCTTCCAAGACCCCATAGCTGTTGATACAGAAGAAGGCAAAAACCCAATAAAAAGACAACTTTTTTTACTTTAAAACAATTCACTGGATAAAAATAATCTAGGCTAAAGTAAAATTGCTGTAACTGCCGGTGTGCCCCCCTCCCTAGAAAGGCATCCAATGTTTTTGAAAATATTAATTGAAATCACGTCACTTGGTGAATTCCGCAACTTAACTGCCCTGAGGCAGAGCTGTATTACCGGGCGATATTCCTACTGTATTTGAATTTATATTATTTTTCCCAAGGTACCAGGTTATCAGCACGCCGACGGATTTCTTCATGGTCATGGAGTACGTGTCCGCCGGGGAATTATTCGATTATATCTGCAAACATGGACGGGTAATCCAAGCAACTTATTTTAGGCCAGCATTTCAAATATACCTCAACGATATAAATGAATATACATAGAAGTGCAAATGTGCAAGGAGGCAGGGTGGGGGGTCACGTTCTCCCTAGGCTGCTCTTATTTCGTTAGCCACTACCAGATGGAGTAGCCATATTGGCCTTTTTTGCAGGACGCATCTAATTAATACATGTTCCTGACCACCATCTATACAGCGCGTCACTGCATTATGAAGTATTGGGTCGGATTGGGTCCTGCAATGTGCGGCTCCCAGCTTTATACATACTATAAAAAGTATGTATCCAGCAGGAGGCAACACGCATGTCATTTAGTAGACCATGGCCTTAAAGTGCCAGGGCCGTTTAGGCATCCTCAGTCTGGCCCTGATTTGGTTTCTTAACTTTTAGGAGTTTTAGATCCTTTCCATCCATATTCTTCTCATTGTCCATCACGCTACTCGCGTTCTATGTCCTTCCTACAGATCTTTTTACATTTTTAAAGCACGGCGCCTAGGGCCACCTACTGATTAAGCCCCTCTGCTTATACGCTACTTATCCTGGGCTCAGGGACCTTCCAACCATAATTAAGGCTTTTCTTGCTGTTTTGGCTTGTTTTGCACTGTACAGAACACTAGAACGTTGGGTTACTTTGTAACTTTGGAGTAACGCTAATGGTTTTCCAGGTTGAAGAAGCGGAGGCGAGGCGCCTCTTCCAGCAGATCCTCTCCGCGGTAGATTACTGTCACAGGCATATGGTCGTCCACCGAGATCTGAAACCCGAGAACGTGTTGCTGGACGGACAGATGAATGCCAAGATTGCAGATTTTGGTATGTGACTCTGCAAGCCTTCCAGGAACGCAGCCAAGAAGCAGGTCACTTTCTGAAGGTTATCTCCGTAGCTTGGTTCAGAACACTGCGTGTTTAACCCACTGAAAGCCAGAAGGAAATGATCCCTTTGCCAAAAATGCCAAAAATCTAATTTTTTGCCACCCCATTAACCCCTTTAGTGCCAGGGAAATGCATTGCTCTTCGATATTTTAAAACTTTTTTTTATTATTGTATTTTTTAGATTTTTGGGGAAAATATTCTAAGTACAGAGTTGTAGAAGTTTTACACCAGAAAAAATAGCTATAGCCGTATTATCCCAAGGGAAAATGAAGTCTTTAGCTTAAGTCAGGGGCCTCTTCATCTAAAGAGGAGACCTCTGAGATCCGGAAACATATTTAAGTTTAAGTTAATTTCTAAGTCGGGTGAATAAAGGGTCTCAACTTCAAATAAGACTCCATACATTTTCACATACCTGACATACATTATATAGTAAACTTTGCTTTGAAAGTTCCTGATCCCTTACTAATAGACCAACAAAGTTAAAATAAACATCTCATTTACAATTTAAAGCTCAAACAATTTAATGCATAATTGGCATAATTCTCCTTAGGACTGTCTAACATGATGTCAGACGGGGAGTTCCTGCGCACCAGCTGCGGTTCTCCCAATTACGCCGCGCCGGAAGTCATATCAGGGAGGTATGGATTTTGCTTGATTTATTTAACCCTTTGTGGAAAGGTAATTGATTGTAAATACATCTATTGGAACTGTTACAATGTATCTGGATGTCATAAATGTAGCTATTCATGACAGTGTATACTGTGTATGCCAGATACGATCTGATATGGTTTAAAACTGGAAGGGATATATATATATATATAAAAAAGAGGCATATATATAGTTAAAAAAAGAGAGAGTAAAAGTTGTGCCTGGTTTAATTCCAGTAACATTGATTCAGGCTGTAGAAATCCAGTGCAGATGGGTTTAATGTTGTAAATAACTATTGTACCTGGAAATGGCTGATTTTTAATGGAATCTCTTCATAGACGTACAGAGGCCCTTTATCACTCCCATCACTCCTGTGTTCCAATGGCCCTTTATCACTCCCATCACTCCTTTGCTCCAATGGCCTTTTATCACTCCCATCACTCCTGTGTTCCAATGGCACCTTTTGTTCGCTTATCCAAGTTAAAGTTTAAAATCGTTTTGCAATTATTGTTACAGCTGAGTGACCCCAAACCTTTTCTCCCACGTATAACATTATTAAGGATTGAGTGTATACAATTCTCGTATTGTTACATGTGTATATAGCTGAGAATTGAGCCCAAACTTTTATCACTTTTATTTGCGCAGACTGTACGCTGGCCCTGAGGTTGATATATGGAGCTGTGGGGTAATACTCTATGCCCTCCTGTGCGGGACTCTCCCGTTCGACGATGAACACGTTCCAACGTTATTCAAAAAAATAAGAGGAGGAGTATTCTACATCCCCGAGTACTTGAATCGCTCTGTTGCTACCTTGTTGATGCACATGCTGCAAGTCGACCCACTGAAACGCGCTACAATCAAAGATATAAGGTAATGTCAAGAACCTACTAATATTCAACGTACTTTCCCAAAGACAAACAGGCCTATGCTCCTGAAAACACTCCATTTAGTGAATAAACCCCAAAAGGTGCAGTAGTTGGTAAATAGAGTACAAAAAGTAATTTAATACGTGAGATTCAGGTACATATAATTATATATATATATATATACATATATATATATATAATCAATCATGTGTGTGTTTAGTATTGGTGTAGTGTGGAAATAATGTTATCATAACTGCTACCTTTGACGAGATCTTTCACGATGCAGAATGTAAACATAAAATGACATTTCTTATTCCAAATCTCTTACTCCTTTTGACAATCCCAAAGAGTAGACAATTACATCTATACAAATATAGGACTTTAATACTTTGTTATGATATCAATAGTGAGTTACCATAGAAAGAAAATGGTATCATATGGAACATTGGATTACGGACCATTTTCCACATCCTCAATTAGATGACAACAACATCAAGGAACATTTGTTAACTTTTTACGGCTGCTCAGCTGTGAACACTTTAGTGACCTTTCCCTTTCAGAAAGGAATTTAAAAAATTGTCATTGGAAACCAATGTTTGAAGGGGCTTTTTTTTTCACGTCTTCCTTTTTTTTCTGGAAATGAGACGTGTTTCATACACAGACCTTGGACTAAGAGTCTCAAAAAGCTCTCTAAGCTTTTGGACAGTTACTGAGAAATCGAGGAGGTCAATACTGTCCTCTGACAGTTGGAGTAATTAATTGCCAGAGAAAAGTGGTTAGGGAAGGTTGGTGTAGTTGAGGATTTAACCCCTTCATGACAAAGCCTGTACATGTACGGGCTCACAATGCACTGGTTTGAATGGGTTTAAGGACAACCCATTGTACTTACGGGGTTAAAGGAGACGGTAAGTAAAATGAAGAGTCTTAAAAGGTTTCGAAGGGCATTCTCATCGAATCTGGACGTCTTATCCAGAAGGACGCATGTAAGGATATAAATGGATACAGTATTAGAAGACTATCATGTGTACAAAATCTAATTTCAGTATTTAGTATGGATTTTAGAGGAGAATCGGCTGTCGAGGTCGAGGCGGAGTGTAGTGAAGAAAGTCAAAGCTCGGCAATGGAAAATTGCATTAGAGAAGTGTTTATAGTGAGTGTTATACAGACTGTAAACTATGTAACTATAACTAGGCACGTTATTCATACATAAAAGACTCACCTTTGGCCTTGAACATGAACAGAATCTTGTCGAAACAGCTTCCCTTAAAAGTATTACATTTTCCATGAAATATAGCTTTTTTTTTGCATCGCCCATAAGATTAGAGATCATTCACTTCTTGCATAGACTTTCATATATAAGAAAGTTCTGATGATTTCGGTTATTTCTACTCCACAGAGAACACGAGTGGTTCAAGCAGGATTTGCCCAGCTACTTGTTTCCCGAGGACCCCTCGTATGATGCCAACGTTATTGACGACGAGGCGATAAAGGAAGTGTGCGAAAAGTTCGAATGCACAGAGTCGGAAGTCATGAACAGTCTATACAGCGGTGACCCTCAAGACCAGCTTGCTGTAGCGTACCACCTCATAATAGACAACCGAAGAATTATGAACCAAGCCAGCGAGTTCTACCTGGCATCCAGCCCACCCACAAGCTCGTTCATGGACGAATACTCCATGCACATGACGTCTGGCATCAAGCCACATCCGGAACGAATGCCTCCGCTAGTAGCAGATAGCCCCAAAGCAAGATGTCCCTTAGATGCGCTGAACACCACCAGACCCAAACCTCTGGCCGTGAAGAAAGCAAAATGGCACCTGGGAATCCGTAGCCAGAGTAAACCGTACGATATTATGGCAGAAGTCTACCGGGCCATGAAGCAGCTGGACTTCGAATGGAAGGTGAGTTATGTTACATCAGCCATCTACGAGTCGATAAAGAAGCATAACATCATTAAGGAAGTCCACTTAATGTCTAGCAGTTTACTTTTACTACATAAAAAGTGTGCACTGTCTTAATGACCTGCACGTCTCTGTTACTATTAAGCGTGTGATGTACAGAACGAACCCACATGGTGTGTGATTGTGTACAGGCATGGCTGCATGTATCAACACATTTCATTGTTATCTTTCAAGCCCGCTCAGGGGTTTCCTTTCTTTAAAAAAAAAAAAAATAATGACGCAGGGACTTCAGTTTTTTAAAAAAAGACCCTTATCCTGGTTGCCAAGATGAATGATCGCACGCAAAACATAAAGCAATATAGTTTGGGATTACGGAATCCTATTCTAGATGTTATTGTGGAAGCTACAAGAAGAGGCAAACTTCAAAGCCATACCAAAAATAAAAATGCCTTTTATTGTTTTTTCCCCCGTTTACGCTGTCGGCTAATTCCTTTTCCCAGGCGGTGAACCCGTATCATCTGAGGGTGAGAAGAAAAAACCCAGTGACCGGCCACTACGTGAAAATGAGCCTTCAGCTGTACCAGGTCGATAATCGCAGCTATCTGCTGGACTTCAAAAGCATTGACGGTAAGACACATTGTTTCAAGACGCTTTAGGGAAATTGAGCAGACATATAAAAGGTTATCGATATCACGTACACTCTATTAAAATGTAGCGAGATGTGGAGGCTTTGATGTCCGTTAATGTATGCAGTACAACACATTTGTCATAAATACATCGTTTTAGGTTAAGATTTCAAGCGTCTCGCCCCTTCGAAAGCGAAAAGTTTTTATTTTTAACAAGGAATATGTCAAAGTTGTTGAGGGGTACGGCTGAATTAGTTCCAGTATTTAGGGAAGGAGGATCTGCCCCGACGTCAGGGCAATGAAGTATTAGTTATGTACACTTTCTGCACATGCTCAGTAGGACTCGCACCGGAGTAACTGAAGCAGCAGCCAATCCCATGTATGCTAGGAAAACATCAGCGATCAGATAGCAAGCATGCGATTGGCTGCAGCTTCTGCCATTTTATAGAGGCGACCATTGACTCGAATGGGAGTTCTATTGAGGATGCGCTAGAAAGCATACTGAAGTATGCTCCCTCCGTTCAGACACAAACTCACTTTACAGCTTCTTCTACTCGTTGTGTACTATAGGTTTATAAGTTGAAAAAAGAAAAAAAAAGAGGTCTCTTTACAGGCCTCCACTCCTGGAAGCTTATAATTTTTTTTGCATTTTTATGCATTTTTTTTTTTATTATTCTCGCAGATGAAGCCATGGAACATAAATCCGGCTCTTCGACGCCCCAGCGTACCTGTTCCGCTGCCGGCCTGCACAGACCAAGACTGAGCGTCGACTCAACCATCTCGGAGTGTCTGCCACAAAGCGCGCCTCTCTTCGGCTCCCTTACGGGAAGTTTTACGGCAGTGACGCCCCGGTCAGGCAGCCATACAATGGATTTCTTTGAAATGTGTGCCAGTTTGATCACCACATTAGCTCGTTAAAAAGCTGAGTGACCCCCCCCACACACTCACACACACATTATTTAATTAGGCAATGTAAATATAATTTTTTTTTAGCGATACAAAGTTTGACTTGGGCATTGTGTACAGTTCAACCAATCGAGCGTCTGCACACAATTTTAATTTTTAAAGAGCTGCTGTTAAATGTGGATACTATAGAAAATGTTCTTTTAAATCCATTTGTAATAACTTTCTTTAAACAAGAGGTTTTTTTTAAAAAAAAAAAAATGTGCCGATTTATATAGTAAGCTACTGATTTATTTACATTACGCTAATTTATCAATAGAAATGGAAAATTATATTTTATTTATTTTGGTATTATAATAGGTTGTATGATGAATAGCAGCTTTTATTTTTATAGTGCGTTGTCATCCTGTTAAACTATTAAAACAATTAGTGCTGGAATACACAGCATTTATATTTAAATATATTTAAATATCACCATTTGGAAAGTATTCTGTTAGGAAAAGTCGTCACGTGACGGACATTGTATCGCGGCGTTAAGAAATGATTTTAATATACAGAGATTCGCCTGTTAATGAAATCAGCTCCTAAGAACGCTTTGGCCAGCAACGTCGCGGACTATATTTTTATGGATATGTAGACACAAATCGCAGGAATGACAAAAAAACAAAGTTTAATAATGTTGATGGTTGAAAAAGTGTTTAAAGAGACACCAAACCCATATATATTGTACTTATAGAGCCTTTAAACCCTCGCTGATATCACCGATAGCCGTCTTGGTATTGATATTCTTACCAGGTGATTCGGTAAATGCACTTTATATTCTAAAATAGTTATGGATTAAGAAAAATAGGTAGATATTCCACAGAAATTCCAGTGATGTATTCCGAACTTAGGCGGCAGATCCGGGAGGTAGTCGCCCCTCTATTGGAAAATTGGGCGCCGATCCTCGTCCTTGCGGGCTCCTCTGCGAACCACTTACTTAATGGGCTGGTCGAGGGGGTTCTATCTTGTCATAGGCACAGTTACACCATGGAGGGTCTGTACCTTCCTGGCTCAGAGCGGGTGTTCCACGGGGGTATATGCCGGGACGATTTACTAGGTCAGGCTTCGGCCCGCTGAAGTTTTAATACACCATTAAGGAATCTCTGTAAATTTATAAATAAAGGAAATTTTACGTGGTTAAAGAAAGGTTTGGGTATTAAGAAATGGTGCATTTAGTTAAAAAAAAATATTAATATTTGGTTTATCCACTAAACTATGCGTTTCAGGAGATTTCTGTCGAGACAATCTTTATTAACTCTACTTGAAATAAACAACCACAGAAGGCAGTTTCTCTCGTATAATACATGATTTAAAAAAAAAATGATTTTGAGAAGAAAAAAACAACCTTATTTGTGGATAAACCGAATGTCACTAAAATCCTGTCCCACATCTTCTAAATGCAGTCAGGTTTCTACCGGACTTCTAGCAATCCTTAATTTCAGAGAATCAATCATTAACCAAGAGAATCATCATTTACCAAATATTATAACGGTATCATTTCCCCGTAAATCAGGGACTGGAGCCATATTATCGTTAGATGACAATCCTTAACCGGTTATCTGGTGCAGGGCATATATAGTCAAATATTAAAAACATTAAAAATTATATATATATATATATATATATATATATATATTACACACACTCCAAAAAGTAAACAGAGATTGCAGAAGAAAAAATAGGGTTTATGTCTTCTGCATATGAATAGAAATTTAATTTGTAAGGTTTAGGTAGATTTTTTTAAATTAAAATTTAATTTAATTTTCTTTTTTTTCAAATAACCCCCTATTGTTCTGGCTGTTAAATTTGTAGTTTGTTACTTATTTAGCAATGGACCTTTATTCAATGTGAATTTTGGGGTAATTTCTGTGAACTTTTACCAAGAGCCTCCAGAAATTGTTAAATTAGGGAAAACAGGGCTGAATTTCAACAGAGCTTCATTTATACTAGTTTACGGGTTGGAAAATACGGTGGCCTGGAGAGTTTCTCCACCAAAAAGGGCTCTTTATTACTGCATGGTTAGCAGAGATTAAGTTTTGACCTTCCCACGACTCAACTTAATGAATTAGATCCTTATAAGAAAACATTTATTATTATTGAAAAATGTCAAAGTGTTTATTTTCATTTCATATAGGTTTGCCAAAAAAAATTAGGATAAAAACGAGAATGAGTTTCAGATTTTATTATTTTTTTTGTTGGAAATGTGACACTTTTGTTCAGCACCTTGAATGAAGAGTTTTGATTGCACTGATTGAAATAAAGAAAGTGAGATGACAAATATGGTCAACTTTAAATTTTGTTCTATGAATTTATTGATATAAGACAAGGCGTTACTCAACATGAAGGTATCTGTGATGTCGCAAGTCAGGAACCTCATTACCAAATCACTGAAATATTGTAAAGTAAGGACAACGGGCAGTTCCTAAACCCATTGAAAACAATGCATTTTGAACCCGTACATGTACGGCGATTGTCATTAAGGGGTTAAACCAGTTTGTAATTAAATCCTTTAACCTATAGGACCAGTAACATACCCAGTACGCCATAAGTTTTGCGCCGATTGCCCTCGTGCTCCCCTGTTGCCGTCTCTTGGTCGAGTCGGTGTAACTGTGCTTCATGTGAGCACTGGTTATCCTAAAAGTGTCTGAATGGAATCCCCACCCTGACACCACAGGCAGCATTGGATAGACTAGCAGAGACCTATATCGACCCCGCTGTGGTGTAAACTGGATCTTTAACAGCAGCAGCCGACGGCTGGATACACACTATGCTGTTAGACCGTCGCCTGTGTGTATCCAGCAGGCGGCTGCACACAGAAGTGTGCGATGCTGTCGGCCACCGGGTGGCCAGTCCCGGCCTACACACCACCTTAAAAGACTTCTAGGCAGAGACATACCAATAAGTACACAGATTACATCACTTTTTCATTTGAAACCCACCACGCATGGGCTCCAATTTGATATATTTTATTTACAAATGAGTGCTTTGCATACATATACAGATATTATATTTGTAAGAATTCCGCATGTCATTCGTTTAATAACCGAACGCTGTGCATTTGCATCAGTTCTATCGGTAACATTTAATTGTTCACGCTGTGTCAGGTTCAGATATTTTACCATCTTCCAATAACCAGTTATTCCACATTATTTATTATTCCTCGACAAGATTTATAATATATTTTTATATATATATATTATATATATTGTAATTTTCGTACGGGTCTTGGGACACTTTTCATCATATCATTACTTGCATTCTCGGCTCCTGTTAAAAGAAGAGATAATTAATGTCATTACAGGAATGATTAATTCTTCTAACCGTGTACATATTTCAGTGCTGGACTCAAGTATGGCTTTATCACAAAAATATACGGATCCAGACAGAAAAGGGACATAAAGCACACAAATCTTACATCTGTACACGCTTTCACTAACTATTTAAAGTATGTTTCAATAGAGATTTCCAGCACAGATCACTTGTTTTCATCCCGTCCCTCAAGCGAACGATCATGAAATTCTTTGTAAGAAGAATGCAGAACAGAATGTAGAAAATGTAGAAATTCTGAAGTAGTATGGATATTTTAATATGAGTGCACTCACTTGAAGGTCACAAACAGGCTGGAGGGGGGCTGTATTGGCGTTTTAAGGGCAGCGACTGCCATATAACATAAAACGAGGCTGCCTGCGGGATAAGTGCTGCCGAACGTTGCGGTTTTATGATTGCTTAGGATGCGTCCAGGCAAATACAGCTGCCGGCCACACGCCGCAGCGCCAGACCAGGAGAGTACGGGGTGCTGTGGCCTGCTGCCCACCAGGTATTAGCCTGGCGTGCCGGATGGCCAGTCTGGGCCCAATCACAAAAGTATTACCTTTCAGATAGTGTTGCAATAAAACAAAAACTATGTTTAGTTCCCGGGATGGCTGGCAAAAGTGGTCAGGGGGGCAATTTTGTGCCTATACATTAAACTTGCCAATTTTGCACCAGGGGACTTGCATAAAAAGCACTAACAACCTGACTGGGTCCTTTCTGTGTTCCTATTATGGGGCTTGCATCTGCATGTAAAGGTGTTGTGGACAGTTTACAATGGGTGCATTGTCTGCCAGTGTGTTCTGCTACACACAAACACACTATATATTGTGTGTGAAATATATATTATATACACACATACATTTATATATGTGTGATTGTATGTAACAGAAAATTCTGTATTTAACCAAAACAATTCAGTTTTCAAAAAGTGGCAGTGAACTTACTCGAAGTTTAAGCATTCAATCTGAACATAGCCAACTGAAAGAGAAAAAAAAGATTTAACATAATTTATTAATTATTAAATCTGCTGTTTAGAAAAAAATAGAAATCAAATATTTGTTACATTGTCTTTATCTCAAAGTTTGAAGCACCCTCTAATAGTTAAGATATAATAGTCTTTGTATGGCGGAGACCCCTTTGGGCCGTTCCCACCAGTCTTGATAAGTTATATTATTATATCATATAAATGCTGGTATTATGAGGTCATTTAACATGTAATAAGAGACTCGTTGAGCTGACTTTAGAGCATGGAGTGCAAGCAGAGTGCCAAACAGGAAGAACATTTTATTAAAAAAAAATGGACATGCTTATTTTTATTATTTTTTTATGCTTTTGGTCTATAGTTTAAAAGTAATAATAATAATGATTTGCAGTCTTTTAAATCAGAGCAGAAATACTTGAACTTACATTTTCCCTGTGAATTGCGACATATGATCATATTTTCAGAAGAGACATCTATGACATCCAACCTTTCTCCAGGTTTAACTGGCAAATTAAGTTTGCCTTTTGGGGGCGCCGACGTAAATTCATTGACTACAGCCGTGGTACTGACCACTATATCCGACGTGTACTAATTGGAAAAATAGAAGAAAAAAAAAAACAAAAAAGGTATGAAAATCTCAATTCCAGGTAACAGAGAATAAATGATTTTCGTTCTTTCGTTCGTAGAATCAAAATGTAACAAAAAAAACGGAGAGTTGTGTTTTAAAGATTTTCATTGCAATAATAAGACAGATCCTGTAGGTGGCGACACTTTATACCCAGTAATATACACAGCCGGTAAATCCAACTTCTCAACTTATAATTGATTCATAATTAAGAGTTACAACCAAAAACTAAACTTTAAAAAAGCCACACAACACATTATATATATATATATAATAAAATATACATATAATTATACACACACTATATGTCTAAAAAAAAAAAAATTGTGTTTGCTATTTTATTATTTAAATAAAAAAAAAAAAAAAACACAAAAAACACACCCAAACCATGAAATACGTTGAAATTATGAAATTATGTGCATTGTTGCCTAAAATGTAGTTTCATTAATTTTTCATCCAGATGTCTGTCCTCAAGCTGGGATTTTCAAATCGCATGTAGACCAAAACTTTTCATTTTCAATAAAAATATTCAGAACTAATTATTAAAGCGCACTTATGTTTTAAAACCAATATGAAGACATCTCATGGTTACACTAGAACTTGCAGGCAGGGCCGCCATCGGAAACCTTGGGGGTTCATTGCAGGACGGGTCCCCCTCCATGCCTCCGCTATTGCCCTTACAAGCCTCCCAGGAGCACATTATATGGACGCGCAGAGGTCCCTGTGCCTTCTGGGACCCCGGTTTGGTCGGGTCTGGCGCCGAGCGCACCCCCTAATGGCAGGACAGTCTAGTTCCCTTACCTTGAATTTATCTCTGAAAATTTTCTCTTCTTTGGCAAATATTTTAAGCATCTTTCTGCTAAGAAATGACAGATTCATTAGACAGGAATACATTTGGGAAATACAGATATTACATACATATATATACGGTATATATATATATATAAAAACACACACACACACACACACACGTATATATATATATATATATACACACACATATTACGATATTAATCCTGTGACGATACAATTCATATGGTTTTAGAGAACTAATTTTCTATCAAGACGCGGTAATCCTAAAACACAAAACATAATCAAGTCGTAATGGAACATTAAAAACATGTGAAGAGATGTACCGACCTGTCGCTTTCTAGGTTGTCTGTCTTTGGTTTCTTAGAATTTTGAAATATTTGCCTCAAATTTGATTTTTGTGCATCCTCCCTGAACGAGCCATCAAAAATGACATTTTATTAAAAAAAATTTAATAAAATAAGTAATAATAATAATAATCAATTATTTGTCTAAATACTCAACACCCTTAACACCCCCTGGAGAGAGAGGGAGGTTATAGAAATATATATAATATTTTTATCTAAATAAGTTTAAAAAATACCCCAGACTAACTTGGGTTCTTCATTGATAGCAGAGAAGTAAAATTCTTCTGTCGGGGCCGAGTCATCTGCGGGAAATAAAAGAATTCATTTTTTTATGGTATGAAACAAGGGCATTTAAGATTCCAGCCCAATAACGTAGCAACTCAAAAAAAAAAACTCAATTTTAGCGACATTATATTATATATATATATATAAAAAATCAGTGCTGTATTTTGGTTGGGGTCTGCCCCTGACCTAACCAGGACAGCATCGAGACGGCCCCCCACAATCTACCTCCACTGTCCTCTCTGCCGAGTACCAAGATACGACACTGTACTTTCTCCTGCTGTAAAGACTCAAACCTTAAGCAGTCGTTGGTCTCGTCTTAGATTCAGGAGCCGTATGTCTATCCCATGCATGTTTAATACCCTCACTGTATTACCCTTTACCACTTCTGCTGGGAGGCTGTTCCACCTGTCTACTACCGTCTCAGTAAAGAAAATACTTTAATGCAAAGATAAAACAAAGTCACATGAATAAATACAGAAAAAATGATCACTTACTTACAGAGGTCGGAGATACGAACCTGCGGTTTAAAATAACGGAACAATTATCAGCACGAGCATTAATTAAGATTCCCCTTTTATGTGTTTGATGATCCCACAGAAAATGACATCTTTTTTTCTGAACAAAAAGGGCTTTCACTTGAAACCACAGAAGCGTGCAATAAAAATACATTGTTAATATGTTAAAAAATGTTTTTCATTTAAGCAGGGTGAGGAGTCATCGTACTTTTTAATGGGATGTCCATAATTAGCACCGTTTGTGCAATATGGATAGAGATCCCCCTAGGGACCTCTGGAACATGTTATGTCTATGACAGCACAATGACATCTCTTAGCTCACAATTGTTTTTATTTTATTAATTTTATTTTTTATTTTTAATGAAATTAAGAAAAACCAAACATGTCTCCCTTTTCGACTTGTAGGAAAAGAGAGAAACATTATTTCTCTCTCTTCCCTGCGACCCCCCCCCCCCCCCCCGACCAATCATGCGGTGATCTCCATAGACTTGCATTGGAGATTGCAATGCACGTGAAGGGCCAGCAGACCCTGCGGGGGATATCCAGTCCTCTGCTGACCTCTCCCAGAAGGGAATGCCCGAGCCACGCGATCAGGCATTCGTTATGTAACGGCTTACCGGCGCTCACGCCAGCAGCCGTTACAAACCATCGGTCAGCAGTAAGCCAGCGATGCCGACGAGGGGGGGAGTCCCTGCCGCTGCAACAAAGTCAGGACAGAATCACTTTTCTGTATACGCCATTTTATTTAATGATTAAAACCAGGGCACTAAAAGGGTTTAAAAATAGTTACCCAGAGTCATTTCTCTTTTTTGCATCCTTCTTGAGGAAATTTGTTAAAATCTTTGGTAGTCGTCCAGAGCTAAAATTGAAAAAAAAAAAAAAAACACATTTAAAAAAAGATTAAGCTAACCCAGCATACATGTTTGCTGCTATCGTGTTTTTTTTCTCTCTCTTGTACGCAGTATGTGTTCAGTATTATAATTATGTATAAAATATAATATTGTCCGGGGTATGGGCTAATAAAACAAAATGGCGCAGATCCGATCACTCAAAGGGTGAGAACTTTACTTAAATTGGTAGCAAAAAAAAAAAAAAAAAAAAAGTCTATAAAAACCTGAAATTTTACAATTAGGGGGGATTTAAAAAAATAAAATAAAAAAAATTGTGCATTGTAAAGTGTTCTGTACAATTAATAAGCGTAATTTGGATGCCAGATGGTCGGAAAAGTTTTATTAAAAACTTCTTGCTATTGTGCTCTTGCAAGTATATTCTACATCAATCGGAAAGAATTCAAAAAGGGAACAGTCACTGACCTGTTCGATACGGTGCTATGGTTGCTTCCAGCATCATCGTACACATTATCCAAGTCTTCGGAATCTAAAAAACAAAAAAAGACAAAAAAAAAAAATTCTGTTTTTTTTTTTTCGATGGTTATCTCACTAACATTTTATTATTTTCCATTAAAAAAATGCCTTTACTGAAACCCTGTAAATCTACATATATTTAAGGGCATATTTCCATAGCATAATAGGAAATAAAAGGAAATTTGGGAAACCACAGTCAATATAATGGAATTTTCCAAAAATTGTGTTATATTTAAAAAGACGTAGAATAGCTTATTGTGTTTATTGCTAATAACTAGTGTGTTAAGGGTATTTAACCTCTAGTTGTATTATTTCTGTTAAAACAGACATATATACACATATTTTTTGTATTATTTACAAAGCATAGAAAGTATGAGTTGACAGCAGGAATCCAGGGCAGTCATTGCAGGGCGTTATGAGAAATATTGGAAACATTTGCAGAATTTTTTTTTTTTTAATTGCATTAAAACACACATTTTAGAACATCTTACCAAAAAGTAAAAAAAATTAAAATATATTAACATTAACATGATGTTTATTTTATCTCTGGAAGCCACTACTTACAGTTGCTTGTAGTAGTAAGAGAATCATCGCTCGCCGTTTTTCCACTACAATAAATAAGCAGTACGGGGAAATGTCAATTTTATTAATAACGACATTTAAACCAAAATAAAAGTTGCTACAAGTTCAGAAACTGACCTTTCGACCTCGATATAAACATCAGACTGAATAAAGTTTTGTCTCAGGTACGGTCTTCCCAAGATCAAAAGGTCTTGATAAGCATCAATTACCGAAACAGGAATAAAGCCATCTGGGGGGGGGGGGATAAAAAAAAAACACCGACCTGTTACAATAATTTCTTATGTGAAATCATATTGAGTTGCGTGTGTTGCATAATTATTCTTCGCATAAAAATTGGCTACAAAAAAAGTTATTACTACGCTAGGTTGTAGACTTTTTGGGAAATATATGGTCTTCACCATTAAAAAGGCTGCTAGAAGAAATTTAGAAATCCTCCCTTTATCTGCAGACTGCCATTGGTATCAGTCATGTGATATTTTTGGTGACTTTTCTGCTCAAACACCACACTGAGCTGATGCTTTATGGCAATGCTAATGAAGTCCGTTCCTCCATAGACTTTCCTTAGTCAGAGAGTCCAGCTGAGTGATTAAGACACAGGCACTATGATAAGGAGTCAGGACTAGTGTTTGTCCAGTAGATTGGGCTCAGACAACAGAATAATTAAATGGTTAATATGCAGCTGCCTATAATGCAAAACCCAATAACTAATTTAAAAGGAAACCACACAAAACGTTTCAAAACATATTTAATCTGATCAGTAATAAAATAAAAATTAAAAAAAAAAAAAGCTAATATATTTTATGGATGAGCCCAGGGTATGCACAGAATATTTGCATATGTATAACAGTATGTGTGTACATTATATATATATTTTTGCCTATTTTTTTGTTAAAAAAAAAGAAATAAAATAAAACTATATTGTGTACTGAATTGAAAAAAACATAACTCACAGTTGCCGTTATCATTCCGTGCGAGCCATTTGCCAGGCGGGCAGTCGGTGGTATTAATAATTTCCACAAGTTCCCCCTTCCTAAGGGTCAGCATATCCTTCCCACCTTTACAGTCCTCTTTAACGCTCATCTTGTAAACAGCATTTTCCGAACCAGTTATCTAGAAATAGTTACGGAAAAACATTTTATACCAAGACATCATTATATACCCTACAATTCATATAAATGTCACACGGCCAAACGTTAAAAGGGGAAAAATATATATATTTCCATAATACCCGAAAACAAAAATAATAAAAAATAATGATTTTATAATTTATACGTAATATATAATATATAATACATATATATTAGATATTGCATATATATAAATACATATATATTATATATTGCACACACACACACACATATTACATATAAATCAGTATATAATTTTTTTAATTTTTGTTTTCAGGTATTATGGAAATATATTTTTTTTCCCTTTTAATGTATATAATAAAAGAAATAAAAAAAATATATATATAATATGATAGAAATATCATTAAATAATCTGCTACAACCCAGTTTGCATCATTTATACCCCCAGAATCCCTAAAATGTCATGAAATTAGTTTACCTGGAATTTTTTTCTTAATGCCAATTCACGTTTTCCAATTTTCGCACATTTCGCACCCATTGGCAATGCAACCGGGTTCGTTTCTGCGAGGGGAATGCCTTCACAATGGGAGTTCTTATAACTAAAAAAAAAAAAAAAAAAAAAAAGGTTTTTTTTCCCCCAAATCGCATAAAGTGGCATTCTCTAGAACACACAAAAAAAGGTTCTTATCGATATTTTGCCAATTTGCTAACACAACGGATGGATCATTTTTATCCAAATAACTAGTGATGTCATAGATCAAGTTCTCTTTGCGTTGGTGAAAATGAAATATACCGTGATTAGCATTTCTTCTATTTCTAGGTTACCTGGGCTGCTTGTAGCCATCCGCAACCTGGGGGAGAAAAAAAAAATGGAAGGGTTAAAACGAAAAATGTTGGGCCAGATACAACTTTTGCCTCTAAATAAAGCAGACCCAACAGCTTACAGCCTTTTTATTGTGATTATTCAGGAGTCTGAATACACCCCCATGCCCCGCAGTGTTTGTCCGCAGAGAAGCTGCTTAGCAGACTAGCGCACCCCAAAAACAAAGGTACAATTCCAAAACCTGCCACTAGGGGCACACGTGTTACGAGTGTTTATTCTTTGTCGAGTGCATGCGCAGTAGACCTAAGAGTCCAGATCCCTGCCAGCGATGAACTTACTTCAGAGCGGAAATCAGGTTGATCATATGAATTATCCAAAGGACCTAAAAGGGGAGAAAAAAAGCGAAATTCGTATGTTTGTGGTACAGGTCTCCCACGAGCCACAAAATGAGTGTAACCATGCATTAAAATGTAAAGATAAAACCATTAAATTTATTTTTTCAATCCCACAAAATAATAAAGTGTATCACAGCCATTTTTGGCATCTAGAAGGTTAACACATTATTGTGAAAAGAAGGCATCGACACAGGATTAACGTGGATTAATAACGAGCCAACAGAGCTCAATTTACATGCAATGCCCCAGATTTTAATGCTCTCTGATCACAGCGAGTATTACTCTTTCTGGGTTTATTCACTAAATGGGGGGTTTGCAGGACACAGTGTATAATGTATAATTCAACACGCAAGAAGAGTGAAGAAATATCAATGACTTAATTATACATTATACAGGGCCAGTCAAGCTCTCCGTTTAGTGAATAGACCCCAGTATGTTATATGACTGTAAATAAAAAAAAATAAAAAAATAAAAAAAAAAGAATATTGCCACATTGGTCCCAAATAAGCTTCATATGAACAACCGACGATAACAGAGGACGATGTTACATAACCTTAGAGCCAGACCTGCAAAGCAACTTACCGGCATCTACCTCGGAAAAACTCTCAATGGTTTCTATTAATTCTCTCAGAGGTCCTTCATAGCAATATTGCTCGTCATCCGGGGCTGGACTAGAAAACAGGTACGTGAAAAGCTAATTTAATACACAAACATGCTACAAAGTAATAAAAATAAAAAAAAATAAAAAAAATAAAAATAAATAATAATAATAATAAGATAAAAAATTAAAAAACATTACACATCATTATGGGCAAACGCCATGATTCCCAACAATAACTTTGTATCATTATAACAAAGGGAAAGCGTAATCCGCAAAGCCCATGTTCAGTAAACGGCTTCTCGATTTCTTAGAAGACGGTTTAAAGATTAATACGTACGGAATATTTGTCACTTCGTACACCTCTTCTTGTTCTGGCGAAAAAGAAAAAATAATATATCGGTATCAACGCAGTTCATTTTGGAGTAGAATGCAAAGAACAAACATTGGAGAGGATTTAAAAAAAAAAAAAAAGTATCGGAAGGACATGATCAGCGCGATGCCTAAAATCATGCTTTGCCACATAAAATAGTGGAATTCACCTTTATACAGAATTATCATTATACGGTTACGGATCTGACCGCACCATTCCATGCTTAAACATTAAAATTTAAATTTTGCACCTTCAATTTCACCAATCTTTTGGGGGGGACCGCTGCATCCTAGAAAAGAAAAATAAAACAAAGTCACAAAACTATATTGGCTCAATCAAGATTTTACAGGTTTAATTTTGTCTGGTTAGAGTGGTTAAAATCATTAAAAAAAAAAAACAAAAAAAAAAAAAAAAAAATCAATATTTTTATAAAAACATTTTTCTCCCCCAATTTCTTTCTCAAAGATTTATTTCTCCCTAAATATCATTTCAGATTTCACTGTGATTGCCCCCTTGGCGTTATAAGATGTTATAAGTTATTAGATGTTGGGTGGCCACCAGGAATTTAGTGTGGGGGAGGGGAGTTTGTTTCATTACGTTCAAACGAAACCTCTCCAGCAAAATCCCAATTTATAGAAGATGAATGGGAAATTTGAGGCACAACAAATATTGTCCGATGTTTATATTCAAAACAATCCAAAAAAATTAAATAAAGATATTTGGACCGAGAGGAGAGCGTCGGTGATCTGCGATCATTTAGTTTATATATCAGTGAAACTCCATATCCGTAAATCAAAAGATTATTCATTATTCTTGACTTCTTATAGAGCTTTTTTACTTATCAATTACAATTAAAAATACTAAAATTAACCAAAAAAACTTCCACTGGGAGGCTGTTCCACTTATCTACCAAAAATATCCACCGGAACATCGCATTTTCTATAATAAAAAAAAAAATAGTCTTACCGACGGTCAGGTTTCTTTCCTCTTGTAACTTTTTCAGGAACTTTTGAAGATCCACCGTAGGGGGTCTCGCTGGTTTGGGGGGCTTTGGTCCTAGTAGATTGTAAGAACTGAGAGGTCGTAATACGGGAGCGTTATTTAATCCGGAGACTTTCTTCTCAGGCAGAAGAGCCGATTTCCTTCCTGAAAGACAAATATTTAATATGGAAAATACCAACCAAGGGATCAGAGATGGTTAGTCCGGATTTTAACACGGTCTACATGTTGTATGTTGTCTGTAATGCGTGTTCTAAATTATTTTCATCCTTACTATGTCAAAAATAAGCCATTTTTTTTTATAAATTCACATTTTCAGTAATTTCTTGTACAACGTGACTTTTCTTCTACGATTGGCTACTGTTTGTCCCCTAAATGCCGTTTCTAATTAAAAAAAAAAGGCATTTTTGAACTCTATATTGGTCAGGTCAAATATACATAATTAGTCATGTGACTCCTTATTTTCATGGTTAATATGCTAATTTGATGATATCTAATGATTCTTGACATCTGATACTTTAAGAAAAGTGAATATACCTCCAGCCGGACATTTTTTTTATTTTTTTTGACACCCTCATTTGGTTTTCTGCACCCTAACTTCACCGCCATCATTGCTCAATGAGTAACTTACTTTCACCATGCGGAGAATTATCCACGTTTCCACCGGACTGGTCTCTGGGATTTGAGTCCGACTTGATTTCAAACGGCAACAAAATGTCGGACGCTGGCGAGGAATCGGAATCATAACTGGAACTGCGATTTTCATGTACTTCTTTGAAGACCTCAAATTGGTCGCTTGTTACGTAGAGTCCTTCCTCCTCGGTCTGGTCGACTACTGGTGGAGAGGCATCGTGGTGAGAATGGCGGTTACATCTCGGGATCAACAGTAATTCCTTGCTGATGGCACTGGCAACAAATTTGTAGTGCTCGTCAGCTACGGCATGGTTGACTGGTGATGGGATAGAAGGTCCAAGTTGCACGCGTGGTGGTGGTGGTGGGGAACTACCATGCAAGCGATCTTTCTCCGCCATAACTGGTGGTCCTGGTTCAAACGTTTCATAGAACTCTTGAGGAGGCATCTGCTTTTTGGGCGATGAGCAGGTAAAGTCTGTTTTTATATCGTTTGACAGAGAAAGCCGGTTATAGAGCTGTAGAGCATTGCTAGACACGCCATCGGCTTCTCTCCTAGACGGGTCCGTGATACTCAAGGTACGTCTGAACGGCTTGTTTAGTTTCATTGATTGATCCTCTAAGTCAGCCTTGCTCCTCTGATCCTTATGAGGAACCTTAGGACCAGCACCAGGAAAGGCTTTTGGTTTTAGCGGAACCTTAGGCTTCTCCGAAAGTCGAAAAGGAGTCGTTTTGTGGTCTTCTAAAGCATCTATCACTGTCCTGATTGCTGGATTACTGCGAATGTTGTGGATTATCGGTCCTTCGGTCTTCGTTGGCGGAAAATGACTGCTGTCTGACGGTCGCGCACATGATGTTTTCTTCTGGAACGTTTCCCGAAGTGACTTGAAGTCTGTGGTCTGTTCCTGGAATAAAAAGAAAAAGAAAAATTGTAGAGGGGAGATAATTAAACCATAAATAAACAGGCGAGGAGAATAGACTGTTTTCTGTACACACAGATGGCAGATACCTCGTCTGCATCGGCCGTGAGTACGTGGAAAGCTTAAGAACAAATTCGATATACAAGCGATATAAATAATTCAGAGCAGGAGAATGGAGGGCTAATTCAACTATATTAAAAAGCAATAAAAGTTAAAGAAATAAATAAAAAAAATAATCCCCGAGTACAACTCAGACCAGGATCTATACATCGTAAAAAAAAAAAAAATGTATAATTTTATATAACAATAGTTTTTTTGTGGAATACCCATTACCCATTACCTTCCTGGCTTATTTCAGAGGATCACAGAGCAAAACAAAAACTGGAAAAGAAATGGATAGCTAAAAGTCTAAACGGGGTCCTTTAAAAAATATTTAACAAAACGCAATTAGTATTTAAACACGGATATTCAGAGTATTCCCGGAATTATAAGAAATATCTATGTAGCAAATGCATGGCCCTGATATCACAAATATTTCTTTAAAATGATAAAAAGGTTTTGTACCGTGTTAGACGTTGAGAAAACAGGAGAAAAGTATAGTTTAAAAAGTTTTAATATATGAAACAAAAATTTTTTTTTTTTTTTTTTTTTTATACCGTATATTCTCTGTACACGAGTCCATCGACCGCAGACGGAGAACAGAGTTTGCATATTGTTTCTACCAAAACATTGCATTTGTTTTTATTGTTAGGAATAAAAATAGGGATAATGATCGTATAATAGAAAGGATCTTTTGTTATATTTGTTTAGGAAATAATCACAGGTTCCAGGCCTGTTTCCTCTAATAACAAAATGAAAGGCAAAAAATAAGTTATATATATATACAATACAATAAATCTAAAATATATAATCGCCATAAAAACAATGTTACCCTAATATAGATATATAATCCATCTTAGATTTATTGTATAGTATATAGATATATATCTCGCCATGAAAACAGTGTTACCCTACCATTATATATATACATAATTTATTTTTTGTCGGCCCTTCTACTTGTGTCTATAAACACCCATTTGTCCTGGAAACCTTTAGGAGATTTTCCTAGGACAATTTCACCCAATCCAGAGGGGGCCAGAATCCTTTATTCTCTGCCTCGCCGTACCAGTTGTCTGGCACCGCGAGTTTCGCGCAGGGATACGAGACTGGAACCTATATCTATACGTAGGCCAGCCAAATGTAATGGACTATTGGGCTCAGTTTCATTAGATACCCCAGGCGTGATTACTGGATCTATACATTAAATGAAACAGAACCTGCCTTGCAAAGTGAAAGACTAAAAAGCCTCAAAAAGCAGCACGTGACGGCACGATCTAAAGAAATTCTAAAACAGCGGAGAAACAAAGTCATTGGCATCTATCAGTCGGTTACATTCTCCGGCCAACCCCGGTGAGAGCCGTCATCTGCAAATGGAGAAAACTTGGAACATAAGTGAACCTTCCCTGGAGCGGCCAGCTGACCAGAATTCCTCCAAGAGTCCGGACTCTTTGGAAGACGCGAGTCCGTGACATCTAACAGTATTCCATACCAATAGTCCAACGCTGTGGTGGTCTGGAGGTTCTTCAGGACCTGGGAGATTTTTGGCCATAATTAATGGAACCATGAAGTCTGCTCTACCAGAAAATCCTGAAGGAGAACGTCCGGCCATCGGTTCGTACCTAAAGCTCAAGAGCGGGACAATGACCCGAAGGACACAAGCAAGTCCAGCTCCGAATGGCTCAAAAGAAACAAAATGACGGTTTTGGAGACAGAAACCTGATTAAGATGCTGTGACAGGACCTTATGCTCGAAAACCCTCCTACGGGGCTGAATCGAAATAATTCTGCCAAGAAGAGGGGCCAAAGTTCCTCAGCAGCGATGCAAAGGAACCATTGCCAGTGACCGCAGACGTTGGGTTGCAGTTGTTGCCACCATGGGGTGGCAGGATCGGTTCTTAGGTTTAGGGGGAATTACTTTTTCAAATGGGTGGTTTAGGCTTCGATAAACTTTTTACTTTTATTAAGTTATTTAAAAATCTTGTTTACTCGCGTTGTCCGTCATATTTTATAAATTTATTGGATGAGCTGAAACATTTCAGTGTCACAAATATGTAAAAAAACAGAAGAAACTGGGAAGGGGACAAAAACTTTTTGACAACGCTGTTAGTATGTTGATGTGTGGGTTTGGGGTGAGCTTGGGGGCCCCCAACCTTATGTCTCACAGAGGGGCCCCATCATTTTTTTTGTTACGCCCCTGCTACGAGCCATTGTCTCAGGGAATCCAGCTCGGCTTGCTTGCAGAAGGTGATCCAGTTACCGCCAGTCACTCATTGCTCCTTCGGGCTTTTTAACGCAATCTATACCATTTCAGAGCAAAAAAAACCCAGAAATTTTTACTGCAGGAGCCGGAAGAGAAGATCACCGCTGGCATCCAGCCTCGGCTGATTGACAGCTGCAGCCCATAAGCTGCAGCTACAGAAAACGTGAGCTATAGTATCTCAGTAGATCCAAAATATTCAGAAAATTGTGTAAAATGAAGAATAACTGACACTAACCAAAAAAATGAAAAGCAGTCTGTAGTAATTCCCTCTCAAGGGAGTAATAAAAGGGGCTCTTCAGTCCAGTAATTAAGGGGCTCTTCAAGAAACACCCTTTAGGATGCATAGGGGCAAATATGGCCCAAAAAACTAAAACAATTAGGACGCCAGGGCCAGTGCTCAAATGAGCCACACTACTGTGCATGCGCAGTATGCATAGAATTAAATGTGCGGCCCCAAATCCTGCTGCCCCCTCATCTCTAATTCTGTCCGTTAAAGCAGCGCTTGGGGCTGGGATATAACATTATGGCCCGTTTGCGGCCCTTGAGGACAGGAGTTGCTCGGGGTGGTCTGGCTCGGGGGGGGAAAGGAGGCCAACTGTGGTCCGGACTGGTCAAAGTTCCTCAAAAAAGCCAGGCGGTCCTTGGGCCGACCCGCTCTCGAGGCAGGAGTAGAGCGGCAGCCCCTGAGAATCTGCCCATTCACCCCCAGAGCCTAAAACTGGGGTAAAAACCCTGGCGGTGCTCAGGCGCTCGGTTTATGTTCTGCTATTTCAGAAAAAAAACAAAAAACTATAAATATGTAAATAATGTAAGAAAACAAGAAACTCTGCATACACAAAATACCTCATAACTCACAAAACACACTTCAGGGAAGTTACAAATATTTTTTTTGTGTGGAGAACGTGTAATTTTTTGGGGAAAAATAGATCAGTCTTTATGTAAAGACGCAAAGGGGAATTCTGGTGCAAACTTATACAAATCACGTAATCACCATAGCAACCGTGTTCCTTCCTGCCCAGCGCCAAATTTCAACCTCTTCGCACCAGAAGCCAATAATCTTCTCGCTGGATAGCTAATAACTTTGATTAAAGGGACAGTTTAATGTCTCCGACACTCTCACCAAGAAAAAGAAAGAAACTGCACCTACAGAACTGCAGCTATCCTCCTCATCAGCAGCAGCAGCCAATCAGTGGCAGGAAAGCAGTCTCATTGAAATCAATGGGAGCCCTTTCCGCGCATATGGGGGGGGGGGTCCAGCTATCATGTGCATTTTGAATTATTCCCAAATAACGCATAGGGCTGAGAGGGTACCCGGAGACCAATCATCTCGTGCGCCAAAAATGTGGTTTTTTTTTTTCTGGATTTTTATTTTATACCAGATTATTTCGAAGACATACCTTCTATATGTCCCATTTTTTTTTTTTTTAAAGGATCAGTCCCTCTTTGGGCACCAAATCCCTGGGTGCCCCCCCCATGCCCCTCTTTTCTAGGAGGTCAGAGTGTTTGCTGGGTATGAGGGTATCGCAGGGTTCTACTGCACTAAAAGCCCCGATAATATGAATACTTAGTTGTCTAGCATTAGTAGGGTCAGAATAAGGGGCGATTCCTTACTAGACCCTAAAATAGTTCATTATGGAGTCAAAAAGAGTCGATCTTTGGTCATTTAAATCTTTAGAACATCCTTATTCTGCATTTCTGTTGTATATTACAAATTTGGTGTAAAATTAAAGATGCTCTTAAAATACTTTTTTTTTGTAAAACAGAATCCAGATTGGACGCCCAACTAAAAGAAGAACATCTCATTTTTAACAATTTAACAGCATTTTAAGCAAAAATCTGCACGTTTTATCGTTTTTACGAGTCTCCCAGCTAACTGTGAAATCCAGCGACCCGGCTCTTAAGACGACTTTATACCTATAGCACCAACAATCCCCGCAGCGCTTCCCACAGTCCCTACATTCATAGGGTCTGACAGACTAAGATGAACTGATACATCGGGCAAAGAGGGGCCGGCTCGCAAGAGCTTTCAATCTATAATACGCAGATTACCCAAACATAGATAAAACGATAACAGATCCACAGCACCTTTCCAATTAACCCCTGCAGTGCAATTTGGTAAAATAAGACCGACCCAACTATAATACCAAAGTATTCGTATTTCAGCAAAATATATCCAGTTCACAACATGAATAATCTTTGAGAATTCTCAGAATTCACCCCAATCTCAACCTCAGGGTCTGAAGGTAAATGAGTAAATGATCACAGTCCGGAGCTGATTACCTATTCTACTTGAGTTTAATGACTGCATGCTTTTCATGCGTTATATCACGCGTGAGATCCCTGCTTGAAAAGAGGTGGATTCTTTTAGAATAAAGAATATAAGCCATTGTTTCCACAATAACACTCAGGATAACAGGGATAATAAATAAATATATATATAAGTTTGCTCTCACCGTTTGCTCGTCCATGCTTCTTCCTCCTCTGGCTCCAGGTCACATTCTGGGTTTTTTTTCTTCTTAAATATTTTTTAAAGTCTTTCACTTCCTTCTATACGAGAAGCCGGCGCTCACAGCCTTCTTTGCTTATTTCCATACCTGAGTACTGAGTACACCCGCAGCTGCTCTGATTACACACAAACCCAGCCCTTTTTTTTGGGCGAAAGAGAAGGAGATTGTGGGGTGGAATAGAAATAAACCGAATCTGGCGACCTTAACCCCTTGGGACCCGGTCTCATGCGCGGCGAAGGCGGGGGCGATGGCGGCACCGTGCCTTTATTCACTGAAAAAAGGGCATTTTGTGCCATTTACCATTGCTTTACTTTTGCCCATATCCCTCCAGCACTGAAAGTGTTAATCGTTTTATTACTTTGTAACGCATACCACCCAAGTGTCCCCGTTCAGGAGGAACAGTCACTATATCCTATATATATATCCTATATATATCCATTCTTTCCTCCCCCTGATGCCTGTCTTCAGGGGAGTAGAACGCTCTGCTACCTTACGCGCCCCGGCCCAGGGGTATTTCTATTATTTTATTATTTTTGTGCTATTCTTCTTCGTAGGTCCCGATGAGGTGTCGGACGTGGAGCGGGCGGGTTTTCTCCTTGTTCAGATCCTTTCAGTGATCCCTTGTGTATTGAACGACTGCAGAATGTGTAGGGCCCCGTTACCCTTATGAAGGGCCACGCAGAACTCATGGTGGTAGCCCCTGTAGCTCTGAGTGGAGCCCCCCCTGGGGGGGGCAGCCGCCCCTCGGCAACCCAACAATGAAAACCGTAAACTATTCGCCATAGAAACAAAAACTGACTATTCTAGATACTATTTCCCATTTCAAGAAAAAAATCTGCAGAATATTTGGATTTTATCAAGTGCGTCGATACCGGGAAGTCCTGACGGCGACCGGGGGGCTCTGATCTGCCGGCACATCCTACGTTTCTATCATTGTTTTTGTTTCCGATATATTACATTATTTTGTTTTAGTTTACATTAGAAAAGTTACATTTTAACACTTCTGTTACGTTTCCTTGGCGATGATTGAATTTATTACACACGAGGGTCTCCCCTCTCCCGGAATCGTTTCTTTGATCGCGGTTTAGTGTATTTATTACCTGCGGACACCGTTTGGGGTAAACAACCATTTATTAGATATTCAGATGGGGGGGTAATTTAACAATAGAGGATGCGCGGGCTACGCTCTGGATCGCAGGGATCTTCTTTGGGCGTCTGACCCGAGGCAGGATTCCGCTCACAGAAGAGGCTTAAAAAAAACAACCGATAAGAATACAGAGATTAAAGCTTCAGTTCCACCTACTCTGCTGAATGTAACACTTTTTACACTAAATACTGCATTAGAAACGTAATTCCTCGCCCTGCGACTGCCCCAAACCCTTCCCAGAAACAATTCGATACGTTTTGTTAAGTAAATGGTAAGAAAAAAATCTGAGTTTTCAGGGAATCGGGTTTTTCGGGCAGGAATTGATCAGAAAACAGGTAGAAATTGCTATGAGATTAAAGTTTTTTTTACTTGTTTTAGGTTTTTTTTTTTACCTTTGGGGCGCGTGAAGCTCCGCTTTTTGTTTTTCAGTTGTAGCTCAAGGTCACGAGCTTTCTTGTTCTCCGCTTTAATCTCCTCTCGCAGCTCGTTGATGGTTTCCATGAGAACGGCGTTTTGCTGCACAAGACAAGACATTAATAGTACCTTACAGGACCCGTCTGATGCCCCCCGACACCCCAACTACAGAAGGACTCTGCGAGTAACCCTAACCCTCTGCGAGTAACCCTAACCCTCTGCGAGTAACCCTAACCCTCTGCGAGTAACCCTAACCCTCTGCGAGTAACCCTAACCCTCTGCGAGTACTTTAATATGCATTCTTTCTATGTGAAAAAACAAAATAAAAAGGTAAAAGCTGCAGCCCTGCTGCTGCTGCCCTCCCAGGCAGGTGAGTATGAGTATGAGCCGCTGGCTGGAGTGTTTAACTAGCAGGGTGAGATTTCACTCTCGTGGATCTTAGCGTCTCTCTTCCAGGTGTTCTTCACTGTGGCCAAAGCGTTTATTTATGTCGTCCATGTTTAAAGCACATCTGTAGAGGTCGGTCTTGATGTTTTTTATCTGCGCCTCTTCCTTCCGAAGCTGCGGAGAGACACGATATTTTAATACAGATCACAGGACATCCCCCTTCGGCCTATGTCCTCCACCGAGGGACGGTGTCTGACAATCAGGACTGTCCTTTGCAAACTGGGACTGTTGGGATGTATGGAATGGTTTAGACCATGAAAAGTCACCCATGGAGCGCCAGGTCTTTTTGGGGTGATAAAGTACAGATTTCATAAACCGAAAAGAGACCAAGGAGCAGCAAAAAGAGATTCTTCAGTTAAGAAACGGCAGTTATTAACTCTTTACCTTCTCCCTGTGCCTCTCCATCTCAAGCTCTTTGGCGTTTATCTGGTTCCTCAGCTGGGAGACGACGAATTGCCGCCCGCTGTGTTCCCTGCGAGCGCGCGCCAGCTCGGCACCCATCTGAGCATAAAAAAGGAGTATTAAATATTAAATATGGGTGTTTGCGGGGTATGAGAGTAACGCGCGTACTCACAAACATTTGTGTAGAGACAGCAGGGAATGTGTTTATAAATTAAATGACATTATCATTTGTGTAAATGCCTTAGTTACATAAATTGCTATTGGTCGGTTAGAAACCCCACCCCCAGCTGTACCCCCTAAAATAAAATTGTCCCCTTTTTTGGCCATTTCGGATTTTGTATTAAAAAGGGTGTTCTGTTTACAGATCAATGAAGGGCTTCAAGTATTGTTTCTTTAGATAATGACATGGAATTACCGTAATATATACATCACAATCTGAAATAATGACATCTAGAAGAAAGATTTCATTTTTATATTAAAATGACCATAATTATTCTTACTTTTTTGCGAATCTCCTGTAGAGAAAATTCTTCTTTTAAATTCATCCTGAAATCAGATCTGCAGCTCTGAGTAAACGCTTTGCACTGCATGAAATCCAGTACACAACTGATAGAATCATTTTCCGATCAGTGATGTCATGGAGGCTATCAGAGACCAGAATGACATCATAGAGCATTATGTGTTTTTGGGACAGCTCCATCTTTATCGTGGTGGCTTTACTGAGAGGCTGGTAGATAAATGGGACAGCATCCCAGCAGAAATGGTAGAGCGCCTCCCTGCAGGATCCCCTCGATTTAAAGGGACCCCTCGGCTGTCACGTGCATCAAAGTGTCCCTTTAACTCCAGTTAAATCCCCCAGCGAGAAGAGGAAACGCCACAAATGAAGCCAGCGCTCCACCTGCTGGCAGCTTTAAGGAATTACACCATGCAATAAAAATTACCTAATTGAAACAAAATTGACAGTTTTTAATAATAATTTTAGCAGCTTACATTTTCTTGAATTAGAATTTTCAAATCAGACTTATTTAAAACTTTTTTGGGGGGGATGACAAAAAAACATTTCTGTAGATTTTAGAATATTACCAAGTTTTCATCGGAATGAATGAATTTAGTAAATTGGTATTCTGTAATTGGTGCATTATTTTATTTTGTTTCGTCTGTGTGAGTTCTGTTTGGTTAATCTCCAAATCTTCCAATATTTGGAATATGATCCCAAATTCCATCCGAATTTAATGGCGATATATAAATCAAATCATATTAAGTGTATGTGATGTCATTGTTCCCTAATAAGGAGTAAGAACCATTACGTTCTGATTTTATAAAAATCTTTCAGCAAGCAAAGCGGTTGCTCTTAGGGATAACCTGGCAAGGGTTGCAGTAAAAGGATAGATATTCGTGTTTGATCCATTAAATGGACTGTCTGATGTCCCATACAGTCCCACCAGCAACAAATGCATATTAAAGTGCCTTGCAAATACTTTAATATGCATTCTTTTCCTGGCAAAAAAACCCCCCAAAGACCCACAGACTTCGCCATTCTCCCTGTTGACCAGATTTTGTACCAGTTTTGGCAGTACCTGGAAATCATGACTGTCCCTTAAATTCCGGGACACTTGGGAGGTATGGGTAATCTGGGACAACCCCCTCAAAAAATACCCGCTTATAAATACCATAAATTACGGAAGAACAAATATATTTAAAATGCTGATACGGCAATATCTTTGTTTCTTCGTTCTCCGCTCTGTAGCTTAATGGCCTTCATTTCAGGTCAGATAACAGAGTCCACACCATGCCGTTTGACCAATGAAACCTTGGGATTCTTTAACTAAAAACAGTTCTTTTCCCAGGTAAAATCTCTCCCCTGGCGTTATCCGATGAGCCAGACTCTCCTCTGTGCAAATAGCGCTTGTTTGGGCTCCGTCAATGTTTGTAGAGCGGGGACAAAAAGAACAATGGGGGCCCAACGCACGCCAACTCTTTCTAACCCCTGTTGGGCAACTTCTCCTCCAGTTTACCAGAATCAGTAAAATACACAGCTGTCAATGATTAAATAGTCAACCTGGAGCCTCTCACTGCCTTTTCGCCCCATCATTAAAAGAAAAAAGTTTAGCAAAAAAGGCAAAATGCGGGCTGGGAAATGTATCTTTCTTTTAATATTCGTCTTCGTCCAATTCGTATCACTTTGGGCCATCGATAAAGACCTTGAGATCGGCGAGATTTCCCAATCGCACAGGTAAGGGCTCAAAAAAAATATATAAATTTACCTAAAATTTTAGTACGGCGCTTATTGTTCTGTTTAGAGCTATTCATATCCCAGAAGATTTTTTTATTTTTTTTGTAAAATCTGATTTTTTTATAAATATTTTTGGGTCCTGTTTTTCACAGTTAAATCCCGTATTACTAGCCAATATTATAATTATTAGTATTTATTGTTTTATATAGCGCCATCATATTCAGTAGCGCTGTGCGGTAACAATTAAGTTCCAGTTTATAAGAATAATATGAGAATTCCTGGGAACTCTTAGATTTTGCCCTTACGTCTCATGGGTTTTTGCTCCATTCTCGGGGGGGAAAGGGCAGATTCTCCGGTCACACGGTCCGGATCATATATAAGACTCCCAGTTTGTGCTTTTGTTTTTTTGGGGTGATATCCCTGCTTGAACGCAGGTGACTCAATAAAGTATATGTTTAAATAATGACAAGTCAAGGTTTCCACGAGTTAGTCCCTAGATAACTACATAGCCCCTTGGGCTAGTAAAGGGTTCATATTTCAAGGTTCTCTGGGTGACCTCATTTAGAAAGTCCCAGGGTGTGAGTATGCGGCTAGACTATTTGATCCGCAGGGTATATTTTGCGCCAATATAAGGCCATATTGGTTGAAAATGGGTGAAATATAGAATTTCACATCCACAAGAGCTGCTGGAAACTCTGGCTTTTTTGCCTAAATTTGTAAAGCAACGACAATCACAAAATGTTGTAGAAAGCCAATAATTTCTAGCAACCAACACCAGGCTACATGCATCAGTCCTATGTATATATGTGTGTGTTTATGTATATGTATATATATATATATATATATATATATATTATATTTATTGACAGTTTCCATGTTGGGATGATCTAAACCAGCCACAGGGGCATTCCTTTCCTATAACGCACCCCCTTTACCCCATCCACACGGGCACATATGGTTACTATGTGCGCCACCCCATGCCTTGCTCAAAAGCTTTGTCAATATAAACTTAGCAGAGATTCAAGGAATGTTGGAGTTTGTGGCTCTATTATAGATTTCCACCCAGAACCTTCTACCGGCTATTTGTTTCCATGTAAAGTGTAAATATGATGAATGAACTTTAGTTTGTAGACATATAGGAACTCAAAAAAGCTTGAGGAGCCCCATTTCACGTGTCTCCTGGAGATGTCCATGCTTTAGAACTTTATTGTTAATAGTTTCCAAAGTTATTCTTCTTTAAGAGATGTTACCCCTTAATAGTTCTCAACGTTTCTTCCACGGTCTGCCACTTATAATATATTGTACATTCATTAAACGTTACCCTCAATCTGTAGCAGGAACATCAGAAGCGTGGAGACGCCGTCACCGGTGGACTGTCGACTAACTCAGTGGTCAGAATGGTCTCCATGCTTCCCGTGCAGAAGACTCAAAGTAAGCCCTGTAACATTTAATGGTGTTTTTTATTATTGTCTACCCCCCCAACCATGAGTACACGTGAGGGTATATCGACGATGCTCTTCTTTGGTACGAAAATGATTGAGTATCTTTCTGAGTGAAGTTGAGGCGTCCAAGAGGGCGTCATGCCCACCGAAGAGAAAACCCAGCATGGAAATCGTCCGTTGTTGTAAATAATTAAACAAGGAATTCTAATGAAATGTTTGATCCATGAATAATAATCACCGCGCCAGACACCTACACCGGTTTTTTAAATAGATTACAGAACATAATTCAGTTAACAATGAGCTAGATTTTGATTATAAATATTTTAATTACGGCAAATGTCATAAATGTGATTGTTTTCATAACCTACGGTGTAGACATAATTAATGTCGCACAGGGGTAATTGAGATTGACTGAATGAAGTTTTTTTTTTTCTAATTTATTTTGATCTAATTTTGAACTAAATAATGAAAAAATAATGCGCAGTTTACAAGGATTTTTTTAAAGGTGTTTTTAATTTTTAGTAAAACTTTGCATGAAATCATTCAAAACAGCAAGTTTAGTTCAATAGAGTCAACCCTCTTCCTAAAATGTTAAATGTGGTTATCCGTTTTGTCTTGGATCCGTATACATTAAATATGCCACTGCCCCGGCATATGTATAAAACATTTATTTTAGCCCCAGACTGGCCATCTGGCACGCTTGGCCGCTGGCCGACATCAATCCATGCTTTCCTGTCTCATGAGTGGGACATCTTGTGTTGC